>NC_060276.1:62468952-62562974 GCF_021613505.1 Equus quagga | reverse complement strand
AGTGTGCTGTTTAACCCCTCTCGTGTATTTTATTATTATTTTTTTTCAGTGAGGAAGATTGACCTTGAGCTAAGATCTGTTGCCAATCTTCCTCTTTATTTCTTGAGCAAGATCATCAATGAGCTAACATCGGTGTCAATCTTTGTCTGTTTTATGTGGGATGCCTTCACCATTTGACTTGAGGAGTGGTGCTATGTCTACACCTGGGAACAAAACCTGTGAACCCCAGGCCACTGAAGCAGAACAAGCGAACATAACCACTATGCCATTGGGCTGGCCCCTCTAGTGTCATTTTTAGTTCACTTATTGTATTATTCAGCTCTGTGACTTTCTTTTTTGGTACTTTTTAATATTTTCTATCTCTTTCTTGAAGTTATCACTGTGTTCAGCTATTCTCTCAAGTTCAGTGGCATCTTTATTATCATTACGTTGAACTCTTGGACAGGTAAATTATTTATCTCCATTTCATTAAGATTTTCTTCTGAAGTTTAACTTGTTCTTTCATTTGGAACATATTCCCGTGTTTTCTCATTTTACTTGGCTCTCTGTATTTGTTTCTGTGTATTAGCTGAAACAGTTACTTTTCCCAATCTTGAAGAAGTGGCTCCATGTAGGAGATGAACCTTATTGTTCACTCTTGCCCTAACGCCTGTTTCTCTCAAAACTTTACTATTATCCAAGCTGCCTGATTTATTTTTAATGGCTCCCAGTTATTGCAGGTATGCAAAGATGTGTCAGTATTCCAAATGGAAGGATCTCACTCAGGACCTAGTTCCAAGCTGTTTAGAAACCAGACCCTCAGGTAGCAGCTTTTAAAGTATGAAAGTATGTATGAGGCCACAATTGTAAACCTTACTGGCCTCCAGACCAGAAAATCTGGAGGTGTCTCCTGTACAAGAGTTGCAAAAATTGGGGCTCCAGTGCCTGTAAGGTACTAGTGAGCTGTAGTGAGGCAGGGGAATAGCACAAAGACGGTGTTTCCCAGCCTACATTCTCTGAAAGCCCCTCCATAGCCTCTAGATATATGGCAATCTGAAGCCTGCCCCTGAGGCTGAAGCTCCAGGACAAGGAAATAGGCCTCTTTTACATAAAGACAGTGTGTGTGTTTCAGTCTGATGTCTGTGCAGTACCCTGAGGGTGGTAGCCTGCCAACAACTGTCTGTCCAATTGTTATAGTCCCATGAAATCTGGGAAGGCATACGCCTCTGATGATCAGACCAGGCAATCAAGGAGTGTCCCCTGAGCAGCAGCCACAAAACTTCAGCACCAGATAAAAAACCTGGGGGCACCAGACCAATGTAAGAGCTCCGCTACAACAGATACTGAAGCTCTGGAGTGTAGTAGAGGGAAAGCATGAAAATAGCACCCACCTTCTGAGGTCTCTTAAAAGGTTTACAGTTAACCCTTAGTTGTGTGCTTAATTAGAAACCTGCTCCACATGCTGCAGTTATGAATGTAAGCTTATAGACTTCTTTCACAGAAAGATGGAGCACTGGGTTCTGTTGCATCTTGCTGTGCCCTGAGGGTGGCAGTTGTTTAAGAACTCTTTCTTTCTTTTTTTTTTTTTTTTTTAGGAAGATTAGCCCTGAGCTAACTACTGCCAATCCTCCTCTCTTTGCTAAGGAAGACTGGCCCTGAGCTAACATCTATGCCCATCTTCCTCTACTTTATATGTGGGACGCCTACCATAGCAGGGCTTTTGCCAAGCGGTGCCATGTCCGCACCCGGGATCCGAACCAGCAAACCCCGGGCCACCGAGAAGCGGAATGTGCAAACTTAACCACTGTGCCACTGGGCTGGCCCCTAAGACCTCTTTCTTAACTGGTTATAGTCCTGTGGGACCCATGATCACTGGCCCCACTGGCCTGAAGAGTCAGGTTATATGTCCCCTAGCAGCAACTGTACAAATAGGGGGCCCAGAGAAGGATTTAAGCTTCTTTCTGGGAGATACCAGCAAGCTGGAGAAAGGCAAAGGGAGAGTGCAAAGATGGTGTCCACTGGTCTGCTTTCCCTGAGAGCACCTTCATAGGCCTCTAGGATTATTCCAGACCAGGAGCTTACACCTCAGGCCAAAATTCCTAGAAAGTGTGTTTCAGCCTGCTTTCTCTGTAGTGCCTTGGAGGTAATAGTCTGCCAAGAACTGGCTCTTCGATTTTGTAGTCCCATGATATCCAGGAACACAATTCCCCTTGGCCTCTAGAGCTAGATGCTCAAGGGGTGTCCCCTGGGCTGCCATCACAAAAACTGGGGCACAAGGTTTAAAAAAACTGGGGCATGGGGGTGGACCCGTGGCACAGCGGTTAAGTGCACACATTCCACTTCGGCGGCCGGGGTTCACCGGTTTGGATCCCGGGTGCAGACATGGCACCACGTGGCAAGCCATGCTGTGGTAGGCTTCCCACATATAAAGTAGAGGAAGATGGGCATGGATATTAGCTCAGGGCCAGTCTTCCTCAGCAAAGAGAGGAGGATTGGCAGATGTTAACTCAGGGCTAATCTATCTTCCACGGGAAAAAAAAAAAAAACTGGGGCACTAGCCATGTGTAAAAGGTCCCCTCTGGGAAATACTAGCACTGTGGATTGTGGCAAAGGGATAGTGCAAGGACAGTGGCATCTGCCTCTTTGGTGGATGATTTAAGGTTTGCAAATGAATCTCCTTTACATATAATTTGGATGCTTTGCGAACTGCTGTTTCTTTGCTGGGCTTTTAGATAAGTGAGTCTGCTCATGAGTTCTTTAAGAGCACAGTTTCTTAGTTTACTACAGTCCTTTGAGTCTTGTGGACATGAGCCCAACTGGTTTTCAACACCAGATGTTTGGGTGGGTCATCTCTCAGGTTCAGGTATTAAGAGTTGGAGTACCTGATATGCTGTACAAGTCGTTTGCTCCTCAGGGAGAAGCTCTAGATTTGTGAAATCCCTACAGATTGTGAGTCACCATGTCAGGGGTGAGATTTTTGACAAGACTGCCTCTCAGCCTCTCCAATCAGCTTCAATGTGGCCCTTTCCTTGTTTGATATGAGGGAGCTGTTCAGCTAGTTTTCATGTCTTTTTCAGAGGGAATTGTTTCATATGTAGCTGTAGTTTCAGTCAGTCCACGGGAGGAGGTGAGTATAGGATCTTCATACATTGCCGTCTTGCACCACCCTGGAAAATTGTATATCCAGCAAAAATCATTCAAGAATAAGGAAGAAATTAAGACATTAATAATAATTAAAATGTAAGGAACATTGTTACTAGTGGATAAGACCTCCAAGAAATGCTAGAGAATCCTTCCGGCTGAAATGAAAGTACGCTAGACTGTAACTGAGCAGTTACATAAAGCAATAAATAACACTGATAAAGGTAAATATAAAAGCCAGTATCACTGTACATTTTATTGGCAACTCCTTTTGAAATATATTACTTGAAAGACAATGTAAAAAACAATAATTCCAATATGAAAGGGCACACAATGTATAGATATAATCTGTGAGAACAACAATAAAAAAGAGAAGGATGCAGATGTATAGGAGCAAATGCTGGCCTACAATACATATTATTAAGTTGATATGAGTCAACTAGTTTAAGTTTAGAATTTTAATCATAATATCCAAGGTAACCACTAAGAAAATAAAAACATACAGAAAATGAAACAAATAAAGATTCAAATAGTTCACTGCACTGCAGTACTCTATTCTATATTAAACTAAAAAAATCAACTGAATACAAAAAAGGCAGTAATGGAGAAATTTAAAGGAAAAAGAGCTTATAAGACACACCATAAAAAATAGTTAATGGTAGAGTAAATACTTGCTTCTCAGTATTACGCATTTAATATCATATTTAATGGTGAAAGACAGAAAGCTTTTCTTCTAAAACCAGGAAAAAGATAAGGATGTCCACTTTTGCCACTTCTATTCAACATAGTACTGGAAGTTCCAGACAGAGAAATTAGTCAAGGAGAAGAATAAAAGACATCCAAAATTGGAAAGAAAGAAACAAAATGTCTCTGGTCTCAGATGACATGATCCTATATCTAGAAAAATCTAAAGAATTCACGAAAAAGCTGTGACAGGAAACTAATGAGTTCAGAGAAGTTGCAGAATACAAAATCAATAGGCAAAATCAGTTGGATTTTTATATTTTAGAAATGAAAAATCTAAAAAGAAATCACTCCACTTGCAATAACATCAAGAGAATAGCATTCTTAGGAATAAATGTAATCAATGAGTGACAAAACTTGTACATTGAAAACTGCAAAACATCACTAAAAGAAATTAAAGCAGACCTACATAAATGGGAAGACATATTACGTTCATGGATTGGAAGATGTAACATTGTCAACATGTCAATAGTACCTAAAGCGATCTACAGATTTGATGCAATAACTATCACAATCCCAACTGCCTTTTTCACAGAAATGGAAAAACACATTCTAAAATTCATACAGTATTTCAAAGAACACAGGATATTCAAAATATCTTGAGAAAGAAGAACAAAGTTGGAGGGCTCACATTTCTCATTTCAAAACTTACTACCAAACTACATTAATATTAACTTTGTATCACAGCTTATGGATAAATATATGGAACAATGGAATAGAATCAAAAGCTGCCTCTTTCTCTTTATTATATTTCTGGTTGCTCTAACATTTTGCTTTTATCACAGATGTACCAGTCCCCTTTTAATTATTCTACACCAAGTTCTCATTGTTTTTGACAACACTCTTAAGGCATGGAATTCTCCACTTTCTGTTCCAAATAAAGTCAGTTCCCTCAGAAGGGCTGTAGAACTCTTTAACCTTGTGGACTCTCTTTCCACTGAGAAGAAGCCCTGTGCCATATCACTGAATCCAGAAACTTCATTTCCTGGAATGATAAAAATGCTCTATTTCTGGGCACTGTGGGCTGGTGGAAGCCCCTGGTCTTATTGGATTGCTCTTCCTAACATGTAACTTCCACCCTATGAGCAAGTTGGTGCAAGGGAAATTGGTGTTATAATATTCTTTGCCTGCTACATTTAGAACAAGGCTTATGCATTGCAATTGTGGTATGAATGGAGAAAGGAAGCCCCTATTCTTTTGGAATCACTTTCTTGGAATAGAATTTCTGCAACGTGTGGCTTGGACATAATGGTGAAAAATGTAGGCAACCTACCTCTCCTAGGGTGAAATAGTACAGGCATTTTGGAGATGGAGCAAAATAGAGTCCTTGTCTTCTAGCCCTCACCTGCCCAGTGTACAGCACTCAGGACAGAGCTTCTATAACACAGAACTACGGTAGAGTTGTGGAGATGAAAGGGCTCAAATGCCACAGACTTACTGTTCTTACCAACATTTAATAGATTTTCTTCAATTAACATGTCTCCACTTACTATATGTCTTTAGGACAATTTCCTGAGATTTTATTTACTTTTCTTTGTTTTCATCAGTTAAATTGTTGGTTTTCTGGAAAAAGGGTTCACCAAGATTCTTATTGTACCATTACACCCTGGATAGTTTTTTAATGCTTTTCCTAGTGTGCTTTTCTAACTCTGGCTATTCCAGTTTTATTACATTACAGGTTGCAGGTAGATATTTTTTGACATTTATTAACTCAGGAATGAAATGAAAAATACCTGAAGTTTGATAGTTTAAGTAAATGTCAGAAGGGTGCAGTTTGTAAGTTGTTGTAAAATTATTCATTCTTGAAGGAGTGCTCTGTTAATTATAGAATTCTTGGTTGAAAGCATTTCTTTTTCCAAGACTTTCAACATGTTATCTCACTGTCTTCTGGCCTTCTATATTCCAGATGAAAAGTAAGCTTTAAATTCTATTGAGAATATATTTCATCTAATAAATCATGTTCTTTTGTTGATTTCAATATTTTATTTTTGTCTTTGAGTTTTTTCTTTCAGATTTATTAATGTTTAAGTGACAAGTAAAAGTTGTACATATTTAAGGTGGGTAACTCGATGTTTTCACACATATATTTCACATTGTGAAATAATCAGCACAATCAAACTAATTAATATATTCATCACCTCACATAGTAACCTTCTTTTTGTGGTGAGAACGCTTAAGATGTACCCTCATAGCAAATTTCAAGTATACAATACCGCCTTATTAACCATAGCCACTGTCTTGTACATTAGATCTCCAGAAATTATTCATCTTGTGTAACTGAAACTTTGTGCTATTTGAGCAATGTCTCCCCATTTCCCTCAGCCCTCAAAACCCTGACAATCACCATTCTATTCTGTGTCTCTATGAGTTCAACTATTTTGGATTCTACATATAAGTGAGATCATGTAGTATTTGTCTTTCTATGTCTGGCTTACCTTACTAAACATAAGGTCCTCCAGGTTCACTGATGTCATGGCAAAGAGCACAAATTCCTTATTTTTTTTAAGGCTGAAGAGTAGTTCCATTGTGTATGTGTATATGTACATACAATGGAAATATTATATATCACATTTTATTTATCCATTTGTCCATTGACATACATTTAAGTTGTCTCCATATCTTGGCTAATGAGAGTGAAGATATCTCTTTGAGATACGATTTTTATTTCCTTCAGATATATAGCCAGATGTGAGATTGCTGGATCGTATGGTAATTCTATTTTTCAATTTGTGAGGAACCTCCATACTGTTCTCCATAGTGGCTATACCAATTTACATTCCCACCAACAGTGGACAAGTGTTCTCTTTTCTCCAAATCCTCACCACTACTTATTACCCTTTTAAAAAACAATATCCATTATAACAGGCATGAGGTGATATTGTATTGTGTGTTTGATTTGCATTTCACTGATAATTTGTAATGATAACCATTTTTTTATATATCTGCTAGCCGATTTGTATTTTTTCTTTTGAGAAATGTCTATTCAGGTCCTTTGCCCATTTTTTATTCAGGCTTTTTTAGAGGTATATTGAGTTGTATGACTTCCTCATATATTTTAGGTATTAACCCCTTATCAGATATATTATTTGCAAATATTTTCTCCTATTCCATAGGTTGCCTTTTCACTTTGTTGATTGTTTACTTTCCTTTCAGAAGCTTTTTAGTTTGACACAAACTAGATCGATCTAGATAGATCGTCTGCCTATATGATCTACCCATTTTAGAGTGAGGTATTGAAGACTCCTATTATTATTGTATTGCTATCTATTTATCCCTTCAGATATGTCAATATTTGTTTTATATTCTTAGGTGCTTTGCTGTTGGGTACATATATATTTATAATTGTCATATCTTCCATTAAAAGTGCTTTTTCTCATTACATAATGACTGTCTTTGTCTCTTGTGACAGTTTTTGACTTTGTGTCTGATAGAAGTATAGTCACCCTGCTCTCTTTTGGTTACCATTTGCATAGAACATCATTCTCCACCCCTTCACTTTTAGCCTGTGTGTGTCCTTAAATATAAAGTGAGTCTTTTGTAGACAGTGCTGACCATAAACAAATAGACAACCAGTTATTTCTCCAGCAAAAATGGGTTTATTCAGGATTGGCAAAGAATTTCAGTTCGGGATCTGCAAACATGGAAAGCTATGTGCAAGTCCCTCCAAACAAGGGGAGAAAAAGCTCTTTTATAGAGGGCAAGAGGAAGCTGGGAGGGCTATTGGAAACAGAGTGTCCATTGGAAGAATTGAGAGTTCAACGCATATTGGCTTTTCATTGTCTGAGCTTGCCTGTTGGGCTCTGTTTTGGTGTACGGTGTGAGAGCTCCCCCTTTTGGCCTCCCAACTCCAATTGAATGAGATTTCTGTTTATTAATTTCTACATTTTCCCTTTTTGATCGAAATCTTTCACTGAAAGTATCGTTGAGCAAGAGTCAGGTTTTTCTGGTTTCAGCAGCATTTTGTCCCTCAATGCCGGGAAGGACCTTTCCTGGGTATCAGATTCCACATCAGAGGAAAAGTTCACAGATTAGAAATCAGTTGTGCCCATATTTTAGTAACAAGGAAAGGTAGAAGGGAGAACTTTCAGGCACTTTTTATGTAAAGTTCATATGTTATCAAGATCATGCACACTGGAAATCTTCTTAAGTATTTTGTCATCATCAAAGGTATGGCAGACAAATTTCAAACAGGCTTGGCCCTGACATCTTGAGAAAGCTGTCTCATCAGCTGTTGTCTGCTTCAATTCTGGGGAATCTTTACTTTTAAATCACCAGATGATGTGTAGATCCAGTCGGGGTTCAGTGCTTTCTTTATGTGTGTCACATCAATCCGAGAGTCTGTTATCTGGAGTTCTGCAGCATAGGGGCTAGTTAGCAGTACCTAATAGGGTCCTTTCTAGCAAGGTTGAAGAGAGGCTTTCTGAAGGTGTCTTTTCCAAAATACAAAATCTTGAGGTTGAAAAGTGTGATAATTAAGGTTTTCATCACCCGGGATCACACTGTGAAAATTTTCTCTAACAAAATATAGCTATTTTTAAAGAAAGCAATTAGGCCTTTGCAATATTGGAGTACATTTCCTTTTATCAGCTGTGGGTCAAAAGAGGTAGAAGCCAAGTGCATTGGGAATCCTGTGACTATTTCAAAGGGTGAGTTTATGAGTTCCAAAAGGAGTGGATCTAAAATTCAGAAGGAACAATGGCAATGCTTTTGGCCAAGGTATTTGGAGGGTCTCTACAAACTTCGCCAATTGAATCTTAATTATGCTGTTATGGGGTTTAACTAAACCAAGGATTGAGGGTGGTAAGTGCAGTGAAATTGTAAAACCAGCCAAACAGTGCTGATTTGTTGAAGTACTTGACCAGTAAAATGAGTTCCTCAATCACTATGAGGTTTGAAAGGAGTTTCCCAGGTAGGGATAATCTTTTCTAAAAGAACATTAGCCACATAAGAGGCACCAGTCTGTCTGCAAGAAAAGGGTTTAGCCCAGTGATAAGACATACAAATCATGACTAAAACATATTTATATCCATGATATGGGGCAACTTATATAAAATCCAATTGCCAAACCTTGAATCATCCATTAGGCAGTTTAAAATGTTTGGAAGCAGTACGAACAGACTTTCATGGGTTATATTTTGAAAAAATTAGACAAGTGAGATAGGCATTTTTTCTGGTCTTATTAATATTTCCCCACCAATATTGATTCATGAATGCTATCATTTTGTCAGTAGACCAGTGGTTTAATGTATGCACAGTGGTTAGGAGTAGCTGTTTTAGAGTCTTTGGTAGGACTACATTATTTGGTCTGAATCAGAGCTTTCTCTTTTTATCAAATGAACAGTTATCGAATTTACAATCTTGCTTTTCCTTTCCTGACATCAATAATTGGACTTCTCTACTCACTTTTTCTAAGCTGTCATTTGGGAAAATATCCCTTTGAACCATAACAGAGGTTTGGCTATTGTTGATAAGTTTAAGGACTGCATTCCTTGCAAAAATACCAGCAAGGTGATTTTCTTTAGCTTCTATAGAGTCAAGTTTACAATGCCCCTGGATCTTAACAGTAGCTAAAGTGGCAAGTAAAAGCATTGCATCTAATAATTTCTGAACATAGGGGCCATTTTTAATTTTATTTCTTCTGTTAGTAAGGAAGCCATGTTGCTTCCACAACATTCCAAAATCATGAGCTACTCCAAAATTGCGTCTACTATCAGTATAAATATTGGCAATTTTGCCCTTGGCAAAAATACAAGCCTATGTGGGAGTGCATAATTCAGCCTTTTGGGCTGAAGAAGCCATAGGTAAAGGTGCTGCCCCAACAATATCAAAAAGGGTCGCAATAGCATACCCAATACAGTATTTGCCACTGTCACCTTTAAATAAGGACCATCAGTGAACCATGAGAAGTCAGCATGACCCCAAGTATTTTCCTGCAGAGCATCCTGAGGAGTCAGGGTGTAATCCATCAGCGTTAAGCAATTGTGAGGGACTTTGCCAGCAATGGATGGGAGAAGAGTAGCAGGGTTAAGGTTATTACAGTGTAAAAGAGTTATGTGAGGAGCAGTTAAGGAAAGGATTTCATAGGAGGCAAATCGGCCGACTAAAAATATTGAGTATGTTGAGAATTCAGGAGGGCTTCCACAGCATGAGGTACAAAAGTAGTTAAAGGGGATCCCACAATGATTTTCTCAGTGGCCTTAACTAAAAGGACAGTGGTAGTAGTGTCTCTAAGGCAGGGGGAGTATCCTTGTGCCACAGGATCCAGTTGCTGGTTATAAAACCCTATGAGTCAATGGTGGTCTCCATGTTTTTGGGTGAGTACCCTAAGGGCATTTCCGTCAAAAAAGAGAGTCTGATAATTAGGATGTCCAAGGGCAGGCAAGTTCATCAAAGTGTCCTGGTAGATCTTAACAATTATTTTGTCCAGTTAGTTCCATAAAATTAAGTTTCAGTTGTTCTTTAGTAAAATATGCAAAGGTTTTGCCATAAGAGAAAAATCTGAATTCAATTTCAGCAATAACCAACTAACCTGAGAAAACCTCCCATATGACACTAGTTTTGAGTTTGGGGAATCTTGGGACACCATGATGTCTATCTGGATCTAGGTGTAGCCTTTGTGATACAAGATGTCTTAAATATCAAACCAGGGTTTGGGAAATTTGTAATTTCTCTTTGGCAATCTCATGTCCTTTTAATACTAAAAGCTTTAACAAGTGGATGTTCTCTTCTTGTGAGGAGACTTGGGAGGGAAACAAAGAAGCAAATCATCCTTATATTGCAACAAAGAAGAGCCCTTAGGAAAATTTATATCACTCAGATCAGCCTTCAGGATTCATGAGAAATAAGACGGACTCTCAGTAAAACACTGAGTTGTTACTGTCCAGGTGAATTGTTCTCTTTCCCAAATGAAGACAAAAAGGTATTGACTAGTTTCATCAACTGGAATGCTGGAGAAAGCACTACATAAATCAATTACCACAAAAAAATTTGTTTCCAGTGGGAATGGGTGTTAGTAGCGTATAAGGGTTAGGAACAACAGGGTGCCGAGGGGTAACAATGTTTTTTATTGCTCAGAGGTCCTGGACAAATCTCCACCCTCGGCCCTTGGGTTTTCTCATAGGTAAAATAAGAGTATTACAGGGAATAGTACAAGGGATAATGAGGCCTTGAGACTTGTAATCCTCTAATATCCGTTTTATACCTTGAAGGGTTTCTTTATCTATAAGATATTGATTAATTCTGGGGAGAGGTTTTGAAAGGATTATTTGAATTTTGATGGAAGGCGCACTGTGAATTTTATCAATATCAGTTGAAGATTTTTCCCATAAGGAGCATGGTAACTGATTCAATGGGGACACGTGATCAATTTTTTCCAGAATCAGCTCTAGTATTGTCAGAGATGGAACCAATAAAATATGTCAAAGAGTTATTAATTTACCTGATTAGCTGTTTTGATGGCCCCAGTCAAATTCTAGAATTATTTTCTCCTTTTGGGAGAAAGAAATTCCCACATTAGACTTTTTGAAGAAGTCTCAGCCTAACGGATGGGGTGGAAGAACTAAGGAGAAGAGTGTACATCTCTCAAAGGACCTAAACAAAAGGGAATTGGTTCAGAAACAGAAACATTTTAAGATTTATTAAAGATCCCCACTATCTGAACTGTTTTAGTACTCCGAGGCAGGCGCTGCTTTATAGTAGTGGGGTTGGGCACCAAGTGTGGCTTCGGTGTCCATTAGGACAGAGAGAGATTCATCTCCAATCTGGAGAAATGTTTCTCCAATCTGACTAAGAAGGAGGATTTGGAAGAGCCCCTGTATTTCCTTGGAACCCCGTTATTGGGAATTTGGAGGACATCAGAAAGACCAGCTAGAGGGCTGAAGGCACCTGACATGCTTAAATTTGTAACAACCTCTTTCCCAATGCCCTGGCTCTTTGCAACAATAACAGAAACTAAAAAGGTTTTGGACTTTGTTTGGAGGCCTTTATTTGCTAGAGTTGAAGATTAAGAATTTTAGCAGTCTTTCTTTTAGGTGGCTCATCTAGAGTTCAAGAAAGTTGGTTTACCAGATTAACTAAATCTGGAGTAGATATAGTTTTTCCCCATCCTGGTCATTTTACTAGAAGAGAGAGGTCCCAGTCCAGCCCATTAATAAACCTAGAGGTAAAAGTTATCTGGGTGGAACCAACATGTGAAAGGAAACCAGAATTTTCTTTAAAAACAATCTGAAGTCAATTGTAATAGTCACGAACGGGTTTGTCAGGTTTTTGTGCACAAGCCTGAATTTTGTTCCAATCAACAGGCCTCAGGAAAGCCATAGGAATTTTCCAATGTAGTCATCTAGTGATTGCCTGAGCCTGATTATACATACAAATCAGCAGGTTGGTCTCCTGGTTGTAATTCTAGAGACTTTTCAGGATTTTCCCAATTAGCTGCTCTCATTCAATACTGAGCCTGGCCTTCACTGACAAGCATATGAACAAGCTGATATAAGTCAGAGAACCCAGGTTGGTAAGTTTGAGTGACTACATTAAATTCCTCAGCAAATCTGTGAGGATTTTCAATCACTATGGGAAAATCTTTGACTGTGGCTCACAGTTCAGCTTTAGTCCAAGGAGTATAAGAAATTAAGGGGTTAGCCTTTGGATCCTCAGAAGGCTTAATCTTAAAGGAATAGGTTCTGATAGATTCAAAGGAATAAGGAGTGGGGAGAGGTTCAGAAGAAAGGCAAAGGTCAGCAAAAGAGTTAGTATGGGGGAACTTAGTGTATAGAGGGGTGTAGGTGGTATAAAAGGGAAGGAGAATGATGGCACCAGAGGTGGGGTCTGAGACAAAGAAGCTGGGGAAGAAAAACATGAGGCTTTGGAAGCCATTTTATCTTTTTTTAATCATTTGTTTGCCTTAGTTAATCTTAAAATTGTATTTTGCAAAGAGGCAAGTTTAGACTCCTGATAACACTTGGAAACCTCAAAATACCAATCAAAATAGGTGTTCCATTCAGTTTTGGAAATTACAGAGCTATGGTTGCTCGATTTGGTTTTAAGAAAAGTAAATTTGGGAAGTTCAAAAATTCCCCACAAGAGCCATTGGTATTCTAAATTACTTTTGGTTAAGCTTTTCCATTTAGTTAGAAATGCACATGAGGAATGACTGCGTTTTTTAAACATAAAATCAGCTGAGATCCCTGTAGAGAGGGTGCCCTCTAAATATTTAGAAAGCTCGGATTCCATTGCTTAGAGGTTTTTCTATAGAGAAAAGGGATAATTCTCCAACAGCGTAAACAGCTTAAAGAGTTTAAATAGCTTAAATAGCTTGCAACTCAAACAGCTTGAACAGCTCAAACAGCCTGCAAGCTTAATACCAGCCAGTTCTAATGAACAGTCCAATTTCATTACAGTGGATCAAAGGTTGAATCAATGCAGTTCCAATAGAACAGTCTGCTCCCAAGGGAGTCAAGCCAAAGGCTATACCACAGTCTGGTTCCAAAAGGAATCAGACCAAAGGCTAGCCCAGTTTGATGGAACAGCCTGATTCAAAGATTCAGGCCAAAGTGTCACCTGAGTACTCCCAGATAAATAAGATCTTAACCAGAAGAGGACTAAGCTTTAAAATAGATCTTGAATAAAGCCTGGAGACCCTCAAATGCAAAAAGGTTGGAAGCCTGAATCCAAGAGAAAGATTTACTCTTAGACTCTAGGGTTGACAAGAAAAGCTGCAAACTCAATGGGCTCTTTTGAGCATCTGTTTGCTCACCAGCCTCAGAGTCATCAGGGGTCTTCTCTGGATCCTCATATGGACCACCAAAATGTTGACCTTAAACAAATAGACAGCCAATTATATCAGCAAAAACAGGTTAATTCGGGATTATCAAAGAATTGTAATTCAAAATCTGCAACCATGGCAAGCCACATGCAAATCCCTCTCAACAAAGGAAGGAAAAACTTCTACAGAGGGGAAGAGGAAGTTAAGAGAGCTATTCTAAACAAAGAGTCCAACCAAGGAATTTACAGTTCAATGTGTATTGGCTTTTCATTGGCTGGGTTGTAACAGTCTCTCATTGACTGAGCTTCTTGCTGGTCAAGAAGAGAAAAGCTTTTTTCTTCCTGTTGGGCCTTGCTGTCAATGTAGGGCATAAGAGCTCCCCCTTTTGGCTTCTCAACTCCAATTTAGCAGGGTTTCTGTTTATTAATTTCCAGGACAGTATAAAGATAGTATTTTTTTTAACTCATTCAGTCACTATATGTCTTTTGATTCGGGAGTTTAGTCCATTTACATTAAAGTAAGCATTTATAGCTAAGGACTTAGTATTGACATGTTGTTAATTGTTTTCTTATCTGTTCTGTAGTTCTCTTGTTCCTTTCTTCTCCTTTTGTCTTTATTTGTGGTTTGATGATATTTTTGTAATGGTGTGCTTTGATTCTTTTCCTTTTACTTTTGTGTGTCTACTATACTTTTTTGTTACTATGGGGTTCACTTCAATCATTTTATAATTATAGCAGTCTGTTTTAAGCAAATAATAACTACCTTCAATCACATTCAGAAACCCTACACTTTATTCCCCCCCTACAAACTTGATGTCAGATTTTACTTTTTTTGTATTGTGTTTACACTAACAAATTTCTGTGGTTGTAGTTAGTCTTACAGCTTTTGTCTTTTAAATTATATATTAACGTTAAAAATGACTTACATGTCTCCATTACAACATTACAATATTCTCTATCCTTATATTTACCTCTATCAGTGAAATTTATACTTTCATATGCTTTCATGTTGTTGTTTAGCAATTTTTGGTTTCAAGTTGAAGAACTCCCTTAAACACTCATTGTAAGGCAAGTCTAGTGATGAACTCCTTTAGTTTTTGTCTTTCTGTGAAAGTCTTTATCTCTCATTCTCAAAGTAGAGTTTTGCCAGGTAAAGTATTATTGGTGGCAGGCCTTTTTTTTTTTTTTGGTACTTTGAATATGTCACCCCACTCCCTCCTGCTGTGCAATGCTTCTGCTGAGAAATCCATTGATAATCTTATGTGGGTTCCCTTGTATGTGACAAATCACTTTCTCTTGCTGTTTTCAAAATTCTCTCTTTGTCTTTTGATAATTGAATTATAATGTGTCTTGTTGTATACATCTTTGAGTTCAACCTATTTGGAGATTTTGGACTTTGTTGATCAAGCTATCCATTTCCTTGCCTCGAATTGAGAAGTTCTCAGACATTCTTTAAATAAGCTTTCTGTCCCATTGTCTCTTTCTGGGACTCCCTTTATGCACATTTTACTTCACTTGATGGTGTTGCATAAATCCTGTATTCAATTTTCATTATTTTTTTGCTTTTGTTCTTCTGACTGGATAATTTAAAATGACTGGGGGGCTATCCCAGTGATGTAGTGGTTAAGTTTGCATGTTCTACTTTGGCACCCCAGGGTTCATGGGTTCGGATCCTGGGTGCAGACTTACACATCACTCATCAAGTCATGCTGTGAGAGCATCCCACATGCAAAATAGAGGAAGATTGGCACAGATATTAGTTCAGGGACAATTTTCCTCAAGCAAAAAGAGGACGATTGATTACAGGTGTTGGCTTAAAGCCAATCTTCCTCATCAAGAAAAAAAAAGCAGCACCTCCCACCCTATTCCCCTTTAAAAAGAAATGAATGAATAAACAAACAAGCAAACAAATAAATAAAATGACCTGCCTTTGAGTTTGCTGATCCTTTCTATTTCATGATTGAGTCTGCTATTGAGCTTCTCTATTAAACTTTTCAGTTAAGTCCCTATATCCTTTCACGCTAGGATTTCTGGGATGTTTTTTTTAATGGTTTCTATTTCTTTATTAAATTTCTCATTTTGTTCATGTATTGTTTCTTGATTTCATTTAGCTGTCTGTCTTGTAGTTTAATAAAGCTTCTTTAAAATGATTGCTTTGAATCCATTGTCAAGCAGTTCATGGATCTCCATTTCTTTATTGTCAGTTACTGCAGCTTTATTAGTAAACTTTGATGGTGTATGTGTGTCTGATTCTTCATACTCTGTGTAGTCTTGTTTTGGTGTCAGCACATTTGAAGAAGCAAACACCTCATCCTGTCTTTAAAGACTAATGTTGGCATGTACACATCTTCTCCTGCCTGGTCCCTGAACTAATGAGATTACCTCTGGGATCACAGTCAATTGGGGCTGAAGCCAGGTCAGATATCTGCTGCTGGGTCCACAGCTTGGTCTGCAATTGATGGGCCTGTTACCAGAGACATGGTGGGTGTAATTCCTGTCAGGTCCCTGGGCAGATAGGATTGCCTCTTGGACTGTGGTTTAACGAGGCTGGAGCCAGGTCATAAGGCCAATTCTTGGTCTTCAGTTGGGTCTGCAGACAGCAGGCCTGTTACCAAACATTTAGAAAGGTGAAGATCCTGCCATGTCCCTGGACAAGCTCCTAACAGGTCCCTGGGCTAGTCTTTGGGTTGGCAGGACTGCCTCTGGGATCATGGTAAAGAGGAGCTGGAATTGGGTTATAGGGCTGCTGCAGCATCCACAATTAAGTCTGAGGTCACCAAGCATGTTACTGGAGGCCCTGATGGATGTGGCTCCCACTGGGAGGCAGTCTAGACCAGCTCTGGACCAAGGTTAAGCAGGGCTGGACCTGGGTCACGTGACTGCTTCAGTGTCCACAGTTAGGTCCATGGTCAGCATGCCTGTTATCTGTCTCTGATTTTTCTTAATTTAACTATTGTAAGTCTAGGTGTGGATCTCCGAGTTTATTAGGTTTGCAGTAGATTGAGCTTTTTGGGTGTGTACTGTATTTCATAAAATATGGAATTTTTTCAGCCATTATTTCTTCAAATATTCTTTTGGCCACTTTCTCTTTTTCCTGTCCTTCTGGGACTCCTTTTATTTATATGTATTTCCCTTTGATGGTAATCTTACACCCCTCTGAAGCTTTGTTCATTTGTCTTCATTCTTGTTTTTATCTTGGTCCTCAGATTGGATATTTTATATTGACCTATGTTTCACTTGATTCAAGCTGATTATTTATTCTGCCAGCTCAATATTTTATTTCCTTTTGCTTGCTTCTTTCTGCATCTCATAATTTTTGCTTGAACATCAGACATCTTGTATAGGATAGTAAAAATTGAGGTGTAGTATTTATGCCTGGAAATGGATGCAACTCTTCTTGCTTTGGGCTTCAGTGTGAAGTGTTGATTTAAACTATTCATAGCTGAGCTTGTCATGGCTATCTAATGTATCTTGTTGTTGATCTGGTTACCCAATGTATATTACTGACTAAAATTCTTCTAATGTTACCTTGTGCACAGGTTTGGGGCTCGATTACCAGAGTTTTCCTTAATGTTTATGTTCCACCCCATAACTTTAGGTTTTCTCTGTGAGCATGTGTTTCGGGGAAAGTGCGTTATCTTGTATAGACTCCCTTTACATGTTATTCAGTGCTTGCTATTCTGGTATGTGAGATTGAAGGTATTTTTTATGTTTGAATGGTCAGCCCCATCTTAGGTAGGTGTAGTATTTCTGGTTCTCAGAGGTGGTGATTTCTCTAGGATTCTTACCCTCCCTACGAGTGGTAGCAGTTCTATAATGCTCTGGTCTAAAAATGTTTTCTTGACTCTGTCCCAGTGCATTAAAGTTTTATTATGTTCTCTTCTCAGGTACAGTGGATTGCCACCTGTGCCCTAAGGGTAAAAGGATTTTCTACCCTTCCCCAATAGCTTACTATTTTTGTGCATAGTGGAGATAGAGGAGAAGGATCCAGGCAATGTCCCCTGTCTTTCCAGTATTGGCTGTTACTCTTCATCCCCAACCCTGCACCAAATGCTCTCATCCTTTTTTCTGAGCACCCTTTGAGGTATATGGAAAAGAACGTGCAAGTGTTTCATAACTCCTTTTGAGACTACAATTCCCAGGGATTCTATGCACTCCTGAGAGCTTACATTAGATGCTGTGATAGATTCTTAAAAAGTTTGCCTTTTTTGATTATGTTTTTTTCTTCTTGTTTGGGTGGAGTGTTGCTTTTTCCAGCTTTATACATCCTAAATGGGAGCCAGAATTCCAGTTTTGGAAAAAAAATTTTGCATGTTATGGAGGTGCTTAACCATTAGTCCATCAGAAGATCAAATTGACCAGAATACCTCATTCTTTCCAAGCATTACAGGAACTCTCTAAACCTACGTGAGTTATTAAGAATTTCAATGCAATCGATCTCAATAACACTCCCATTACACAAAATTCAGACAACTTTTACCATAATTAAATTATTTTAAGCAGATACTGACGCTATTGTTGGTACCTAAGGTGAACCACATGCTCTAACATTATAATTAAAACAAAAATTAAAAATATGAAAACATTGTTTTCTTGTGAATATAACATTGTAATTGAAGAATATTTGGGGTATAACTTAAAATATATTTTTAAAGTATTTATTAATTTTAAATAGAATTATATTCCCTCACATATCTAGGGGTGAATGGGAAATAAGGTGAGTGAATGCTTTGAAATCAAGAAGAAAACCATTAATAAAGTTTCTGAGGTTACTCATGAGGTCAGAACTGATAGAGATATTATAAGACTTTGCTTATAGAGCTATTATCTTGATAACATTAATGCAGCTACAATCTAAACAACTCCAGAAAAACCTGGAAGTCCAGAAACTAAAGTGACTCCATGTGAGGAGATCATATAATTTAAAATTATTTGAGAATGAACAGGGTTCCAAAATAATTACTAAGTGTTAACTGACTTATAGTAATCATAAATCAGGATCACCCATGCCTATCCAGAACACAGGTTATCCCTATTCATGAGGCCAACTTGGAAGTTAGAAAGAGTGTACTTTAAACAGAAATATTTATATAAACATTTCCAGAAATTAACAGGACTGTAATAATTGTCTAATAAAATGCAACAGCTATGTAGATATCTAAATGCATCTTTTCTCTTAGCTGGTGTTGACACAATCTTGGTGAAATATGGTGCTAAAGGAGGGCAGGACATCTCTTTTTTTTCTGTGTGTTATTTACATAAGAAACATGAAAAATTATAGATTGTGTCCCTTGTTTGCCATAAGTTAGGTTTATTTATTTATTTCTCAATAGTATGCACAAAAAGTTTATGTTTTTCTATAGCATTTACTTTTTTGAATATAAAAACCTTTGTGGAGTGTGATTTTAGATACTATCAGCATAAAAGTTTTTGCATTTGACAAGAAGGAAAGGTTCCTGGGGCAGTTTTCATTATTGGTGAAAGCAAAGTGAATACTCACAAGGAGAGGCGGGTTATTTGGAGTTGGTGAATTATTACTGCCTTGACCACATGACCATCTATGCCTTCTCATTCACAACTGCCTCCTAATATCATTTATGTTTTCTAGACTTATGCGTTTTGGGGTACTGGACTGATAATAATATGAAATGCCTTAAATTATCTCTATAACATCCTTATGACAAAATGAATAAAAGGTATATAATTAATTATATGTTAGCACCAGCTCATGGCTGCTCTTTTCGAACCTTCCCTTTCCTGATGACACAGATCTGCATGACCTTCATACTCTTTAGTCTAAACACTCTAGATAACAGTTAACTTTTAATGTGAAGGCTTCTATCTAGTGATTTTGTTACAATGTAAATCATACTGTGCCCCTCCTCAGGGTATTTTCATTTTGATAGATGCCAAAATTTGTAAACCTAGATAGTATATGAAGCATCTCTCATGGGAAAATATCAAATATCAGAAAACATGAGAAAATCTATTTGAAAATTTGAGGAATCCTTGAAATAACATAAAATAATCTAAATATAATAATATTATCCTCAAATTTTGAATGCCAGGCATTTTACATGCATTATTTCATTTGGTCCTCACAGAAAACGTATGATGCAGAGGCTAATATTATCTCTATTAGACATTCATTATTTCATTGCACTAATATTTATTAACAGGCTAATTTGTGCCTGACAATATTCTAGGTACTGGGGATACATCAGTAAATGAAACATAAAAATTCTCTTGAAACTAACATTTTAATGGAGTAACATAGCTTGAAAAATGAGTAAGATACAGGATATTAACACATTATATGATGATAATATGGACAAACGTAAGATAAAGGGTATCAGAAATAAGGAGGGGGATGGGGAATGACATCAGTATCATGATGGCATAAGACATTCCTCCTTTTTGTTCCCACTTATTGACAACTAATTAGGCATCCATACACAAACAAAGGTGCCTCTGTGGGAGTTGCGTGATCCAGCACCTGATGCTAAGGGACCTGGGTGGAGTCTTACCCACAGTGTCACCCACCTTTGCATCTGGTAATATGCAGACAGACTTCAGTATAAGCTCTAGAACCAGTGGAGCCAGCAAACCTGCCTCAACACCTCACAGCCACAGTCAGGGCTGTCATGGGCAGAAACCCATGAATCAGAGAGAATTTGAAGAAATGCAGCCTTCCCACGGAGAGATTGCAGCATGTCATTGTAACTAAAAAAGTATCCGTTTGGAAGTATTGGAGAGGGGCAGAGGAACTTTGCCAGTGCCACACATCCACCATGAGAACAGAACATGTGGCTTAACTATCCTGAAGTTATCTCTATGGGGAAAAAGGAGAGCAGTGAATGAGTACTTGCCTTCTCCAGCTGTGTGGGATGCTGCTGGAGAAACCTGTTTTTCTCCAGCAACACCCAGAGTACTGAGGTAGCACCTCCATGACTGGGGTAACGGAGGAGATCTGGAAAGAGGCAGATAAGGATATTAAAGGACATTAAAAGGATGTGGTGGGGCTTGCCCAGTGGCACTGCAGTTAAGTTCACACATTCAGCTTTGGTGACCCGGGGTTTGCCAGTTTGGATCCCAGGCGTGGACCTATGCACCACTTGTCAAGCCATGCTGTGGCAAGTGTTCCACATATAAAGTAGAGGAAGATGGACACAAATGTTAGCTCAGGGCCAGTCTTCCTCAGCAAAAAGAGGAGGTTGGGCATCACACGTTAGCTCAGGGCTAATCTTCCTCAAAAAAAAAAAATGTGATTTCTGCTAACTGCATTCAGAATTTCAGCAGGAATTTTGTCCACAATCCTCTGGGAGAACTTCACTTGAAGATTGGCCCCACTGGGCCTGTGGGTACCCCAACACCTCAAATGCTAAACTCACATCCTCCCACTCTGATGACAGATTCTGGGTTTTTTAAAAAGATTTTTATTTTTCCTTTTTCTGCCCAAAGCCCCCCGTACATAGTTGTGCATTTTTAGTTGTGGGTCCTTCCAGTTGTGGCATGTGGGACGCCGCCTCAGCATGACCTGATGAGAGGTGCCATGTCTGCACCCAGGATCCGATCCGGCGAACCCCTGGGCCAACGAAGTGGAGCATGCCAACTGAACCATCCAGCCATGGGGGCGGCCCCTGAGGCCAGATTCTTGTGTACACTTCTGAGTGCTACAATAAGAGCAACTCTGGTAAATGAGTCTGGTAAATGATGTGCTATCAGACAAACAAACTAGGATCGGTGGGCAAGGAGAAAAATCACAAACTTGAGCTATAACATTACCTTATAGAGGGAAAAAAAGAGGTTTCCAGAAGACAACCTGGTGAGTGGTAAGAACCACAGAAGACATAAAAGATTAAGAATTCTGGTAGAAAACGAAGCAAGAAGAGTGGACCAACTGTACCTATACAAAGGCATGGAAAATACCAGCTATAACACCACCAACGAACAGTATACTACATCTGAAGGCAGTTAGTAAAGATTTAAGGAGGTGTCTGCTACTTCAAATGTGAAAGCAATGACGTAAAACTACATGGGACTTGGAAATTAAGGAGAAATCTCATCTCCAAAAGAGATTTTCTAATAGCTGACTATAAAAGCATAGAATTGTGCACAAGGTGATAAAGAATTCAAAATAATTGTGTTGAAGAGATTCAATGAACTGCAAGAAAACTCAGAAAACTCAGCTAAATCATTAAAAAATACAATTATAAAATGAGATATTTACCAGGGATATAGAAATCATAAAAAGGAAAGAAGCAAAAATTCTGGAGCTGAAGAGCTCAATGAATAAAATGAAAAATGCAGTAAAGAGCATCTGCAATAGAGTAGAGCAAATGGAAGGCAGAATAAATAAATTGAGGACAAGGATTTAGAAGTGACTCAGTCAAAGAAGAACAAGAACAAAAAAGAGCAAAGAAAGCCTATGCAATCCTTGGGAATTTCTCAAAAGAACAAACATTAGAATAATCAGGATTCCAGAAGTAAAAGAATGGGAGAAGGGGACAGAAAGTTCATTTAAAGAAATAATAGCTGAGAACATCCCAAACCTAGGGGGAGACCTGGACATCCAAGTTCATAAAGCTAATAGATCACCCTACTATCAACAAAAAAAGACCTTCTTCAAGACATATTATACTAAAATTGTCAAAAATCAAAGATAAAGAGGAAATCCTAAAAGTATACAGAGAAAAAAAGTTTGTGACCTACAAAGGAACCCCCATTAGTCTATCAGTGGATTTCTGAAAAGAAACTTTACAGGACAGAAGAGAGTAGAATGACATATTTAACATGTTGCAAGAAAAATTGCCAGGCAAGAATACTCTATCCAGAAGTTATTCTTCAGATATGAAGAAGAAATAAAGACTTTTCTAGATAAACAAAAGCTGAGGTAGTTCATCACCACTGCACTTGTCTTGAAATAAATGCTGGAATGAGTACAAGATGAAATGAAAAGACACTAATTAGAGATGTGAATGCATATAAAAGTATACATTTTATGAATAAAGGTAAATATACAGTTAGATTTAGAAAGCTCTAATTCTATAATAAGATGATATATCAGCCACTTCACTACACTATAAAGCTTAAAAGAAAAGATTACTAAAATGATTATAGCTACTAAAATTTGTTAATTAATACACAATTAAAAAATAGGTAAACAGTGACATCAAAAATATAAAAGAGTCAGAGTAACACTGTAGAGATTTAGTATACAATCAAAGCTGAGTTTCTCTCAGCTTGAAACGGAATGCTGTATCTATAAGATGTTTTATGTAAGCCTCACGGTAACCACAACACAAAAATGTAGACTAAATCCACACAAGATAAAGAAAAGGGAGACAGAGCAAACAACCACAAAAATATCACCAGCTTACAAAGGTTGGCAGAAACAGAGAAAAAGAAACAATGGCAAACAGAACACCCAGAAAGCAATTAACAAGATGGCATTAGTAAGTCCTTGCATATCAATAATTACTCTAAGTGTAAATGGACTAAATTCACCAATCAAAAGTCACAGAGTGCTTTGGGGCTGGCTCCATGGCCTAGTGGTTAAGTTCAGTGCACTCCACTTCGGTGGCCTGGGTTTGGCTCCTGGGCAGAGACCTACACTGCTCATCAGTGGCCATGCTGTGGTGGCATCCTGCATACAACATAGAGGAAGGTTAGCACAGATGTTACCTCAGGATAAATCTTCCTCAAGCCAAAAAGAGGAAGACTGACAACACGTGTTAGCTCAGGGTGAATCTCCCTCAGAAAAAAAGGTACAGAGTACCTGGATGGATAAAAAATAACAAGACCCAACTACAGTCATGCACCACATAATTAAATTTTGCTCAATGACAGATTGAATGTATGATGGTGGCCCCATACGATTAGTACCCTATTACTTAGTTGTGTAGTGGGCTATAGCATGTATGTTTCTGAAAGGATACTCTATCATGTTCACAGAATGATAAAATTATTCAAGGACACATTTCTCAGAAAGTATCTCCATCATTAAGCCATGCATGACTGTATATGCTGCCTATAAAAGACCCACTTTAGTTTTAAGGATGCATATATTCTCAAAGTGAAGGGATGGAAAAAGATATTCCATGCAAGTGGAAACCAAAAGAAAGTGAAGATAGCTATACTTACATCAGACAAAACACATTTTAAGCTAAAAATGATAGTGAGAGATAAGGAAGACCATTATATAATGATAAAGGGGTCAACTCATCAAGAAGACATAACAATCATAAATATACACACACATAACATCAGAGCACCTAAATACATTAAGCAAATACTAACAAATATGAATGGAGAAGTAGACCATAATGCAAAAATAGTAGGAGTCTTCAGTACCCTACTTTCAGCAATGAATAGATCATCAAGATATAGAATGAACAAGGAAACACTGGACTTCAACCATACATTAAAGTAAATGGACCTAACAGACATTTATAGAGCATTTTACCCAAGAGCACCAGAAGAGATACTCTTCTCAAAGGCACATTGAACATTCTCCAGGTTGGATGATATTATAGGACACAAAACAAGTCTTAGCAAATTGAAAAAGATTGAAATCATAGTAAACATCTTTTCTGACCATAATGATAGTAGGAAACTAAAAATCAACAAAAAGAATCTGGAAATTTCACAAGGATATGGAATATGAACAACACTCCTGAACAACCAATGGGTCAAAGAAGAAGTCAAAAGGGAAATAAAAAAATATCTTGAAACAAATGAAAATGGAAACACAATATATTGTGAAATGAGTTGACAATGGCGACTCCATTTTGTATCCTGGACTCCATCTTCTTAAAAATATGAAACTGCTGACCTTGTTAACTTGCCAAAAGGGAGTCATTTGCTGAGAAAGAACATTCTGAAGGACTATGCGAAAATATACTTTTTTCTGCTAACAACAAGATGTCCTAGAGTAAGCTAATGAACTGTAGCATAAATTTATCTGCCCTAACAAACAACTGAGGTGATTGTTCTGGGCTTCCCATGTTGTTAATAAAAACTCCTGACTTTTACTCGTTAAGGGGACATTTTTCTGGCTTCTGCCAGAACCTGTGTTCCCCAAATTGCAATTCTAAGACCCCAAATAAACACTCTATCTATTTTTTCTAAGTTGCCATATTTGGTGTCAGAAACCTGGGATGTGAAACAACTTTCTGCCTGTTTCTGGTGCCATCATTGGTTTTGAGCAAGGTATCTGCATGAATCTTTTCTGCTCAGTCTTCTCTCCAATGGTCCTTGGCCCAGGTGGTGAGATTCTCTTGTTTTTTTTTTTTTTTTTTAAAGATTTTATTTTTTCCTTTTTCTCCCCAAAGCCCCCCGGTACATAGTTGTGTATTCTTCGTTGTGGGTCCTTCTGGTTGTGGCACGTGGGACGCCGCCTCAGCGTGGTCTGACGAGCAGTGCCATGTCCGCGCCAGGATTCGAACCAATGAAACACTGGGCCGCCTGCAGCGGAGCGCGCGAACTTAACCACACGGCCACGGGGCCAGCCCCGAGATTCTCTTGTTTTTGAGCCTGCTGCATTGGTTGAGGTTCTGGCTTTTATTCTGGCTGTATTTTGGAACCAGTTTAAGAAAATTAAGTATTTACACATATGGAGAAGTATGCAGTTTAGGACTGGTACAAGGATGAATTCCTGTTTGGCACTGGAAAACCAAAAATTTGTGTCACTCACTTTATTGGAATATTGACTTTATTGTCTTGGTCTGGAACTGAGCTCACAATAACCTTGAGGCTTGCCTGTACTGGAAGTCTTAGATAGAGCAATCAAGCAAAACAATGAAATAAAAGAGATCCAAATCAAAAAAGAGGAAGTGAAGTTGTCATGATTTTCAGATGATATGATCTTATATGTAGAAAATCTAAAGACAACCAAAAACTTGGAATCAATCAAAAACTTCAGTAAAATAGCACGATATAAAATTAACATGCAAAAATCAGTTGTGTTCCTATACCCTAATGACGGAACGTCTGAAAAAGAAATAAATAATATTATTCCACTCACAATAGCATCAAAAACAATAAAATTCTTAGGAATGAATTTAAGCAAGAAGTGAAAGAACTGTACAATGAAAACTATAAGACTTTGATGATACAAATTGACAAAGACAAAAACAAATAGAAAGATATCCCAATGTCATGAATTGGATGAATTAATTTTGTTAAAAGTTCATACTACTCAGAATTCAGCAGGTAGAAAATACATGGAGGGATGTCAGCATCATGGCAGAGTGAGCTGTTTCCTTTGTCTCCCTCCTCTAACTTACACCTAAATGGACATTCATTAACCAACAGAGAATTTCCTACACAAGACAACAGGATGCCTGAGAGATCCATGCAGCTATACATCTGAAGGTGGGTGGACTGGATCCCCAGGAAGCAGTGGAACCAGGTGAGCAGACACTTCCTCCTCCCTGGAAGCAGTAATCCAGGTTGAAAATCCTCACACAGCAGCTAGCATGACTGTGAGTGGAGTGGGGGCAATCTAGCCTGCATGTAATTGCTTTCAGAGTGGTACTGTGGCCCATAAGTGCACCCACCTACTGAGGCAGCCCTGCCCACACACTCTCCACTGAATGGTGGCAGACACCTTGTCAACATGAGCACAATCCCCTCAGCAAGTGCATCAGCCAGGCCTGTGTGAAAATGCCCTTTCCACCTATTGTAGCAGCTCAGTAGGCCTGCCCACCAAGCACAGAGGACACACTCACATGCATGCACTCCACTAAGCAGTTGATGCCTGACTGGTACAACTACCAGGAGATGATGTGGGATCAGAAAACAGAGCTCCTGCACCCCTCAGTGGTGGAAGGTGGAATCTGCAGCCAAATACTACCACCAATGTGCTGGCAGAGGATCAATTCATCAAACACCATGAAGAACTGCAGTAACACTGCAGAACAGAAGGAAAATGACAAGTCTCCAGAAACCAAACATGAAGTCACAAAGATTACAATCTAAATGACAGAGAGTTCAAAATAGTTGTCATAAAGAAAGTCAATGAGTTACAAAACAACACAGAAAGATAGTGCAATGAGCTCATGAATAAAATCAATGAAAAGAAGGAATACTTGGGGCTGGCCCCGTGGCCGAGTGGTTAAGTTCGCGCGCTCCGCTGCAGGCGGCCCAGTGTTTCGTTGGTTCGAATCCTGGGCGCGGACATGGCACTGCTCATCAAACCACGCTGAGGCAGCGTCCCACATGCCACAACTAGAAGGACCCACAACGAAGAATATACAACTATGTACCAGGGGGCTTTGGGGAGAAAAAGGAAAAAATAAAATCTTTAAAAAAAAAAAAAAAAAAAAAAGAAGGAATACTTCACCAAAGAGATTGAAGTCCTCAAAAAAAAAAACCCACAGAAATTCTGGATATGAAGAACACAATTAATGAGATAAAAATAATGTAGAAACCATAAAAAATAGAACAGACCTTATGCAGTACAGAACTAGTGACTTAGAAGATGTAAATATAGAAATACTTCAGGTGGAAGAGGAGAGAGAACTAAGGTTTTTTTTAAAAATGAGGAAATTCTTCAAGACATATCTGACTCAATTTGGAAAAGTAACATAAGGAGTGTAGGTATCCCAGAGGGAGAAGAGGTAGGGGAGAGGAGCAGAGAGCTTGTTGAAATAAATAATAGCTGAGAACTTCCCAGACCTGGAGAAGAAACTGAACTTACAAGTACATGAAATCAATAGAAGTCCTATTTAAATCGATGCAAAAGACCTTCTCCAAGGCATATAATATTAAAACTCTCAAAAATTAATGACAAAAAAACATTAAGGGTAACAAGGCAGAAGAAAACAACCTGTAAGAGTACAAACGTGCAACTTGTAGATAACTAAGTCTTGTAGATCTAATGCACAGCATAGTGATTATATTAAACAATACTGTATTATAAACTTCAAAGTTGCTAAGAGACAAGATTTTAATTGTTCTCACCACAAATAAGGAATAATAATGTGACAAGATAGAGATGTCAGCTAATGCTAAGATGACAATCCTATTGCCATATACAAATGTATCAAATCAACATATTGTACACCTTACACTTACAAAACATTATATGTCAATTATATCTAAATAAATAAAAATATCAGAAAGCAAAGAAATAAAAAGGGAGAATTTCAATTTTTAATATCATAATCAAGGAACACTTAATTGGAAAGGTAACATTTGAACAAAAACTTGATGGAGATGAAATAGTGATTCATGTAGATATATCAGGAAAGAAATGTCCACGCAGACAACACAACCAATGAAAAGGACCTGAGCAGGGAGAAAGCCTAATATGTTCAATGCAAACTAAGGAGTTTATTGTGGCAGGAAATAGTGGGTGAGAGGGAAAGTAACAGGAGATGAGATCGGGGAGGTACAGTGGAAGTGGTGTGGTGCATCCACAATATAGGACCTTGTAGGACATCATGAAGACTTGGGCTTTTATTTTTGGTCAAATGGGGAACCATTGCATGGTTTTGAACAGAGAAGTGATGTCCCTTTTACTTTTCAAGGATCACTCTGGCTGCTGATTGGAGAAGAGATTTCAGATGTGCAATGACATAAGCAAGGAGATCATTTAGCAGGCTACTTCAATAACTCACGTGGGAGATGATGGAGACATGAACCAAGGAGATGGTGAGAGGTGGTCAGGTGATATATTCTGAAGATGAACTAAATGTGGGGTATGAA
The DNA here is from genome assembly GCF_021613505.1 of Equus quagga. Classification (NCBI taxonomy): domain Eukaryota; kingdom Metazoa; phylum Chordata; class Mammalia; order Perissodactyla; family Equidae; genus Equus; species Equus quagga. Next base: position 62,534,639 of record NC_060276.1, on the reverse strand, counting down.
TTTCAGACAGGAGTCAAAGGTGAATATATGGTTTGAGGCGTGAGCATCTGGAAGGATCAAATTGTCGTTAACGAAGACAAAGAAGATTGCAATTAGAGCAAAATTTTGGCAGAGCTGAGGGTCAGAAGTTCATTTTTGGATGTGTTAAGTTTGAGATGGGTATTAAACATTCAATTGGAAATGTTGAGGAAGAAGATACATACATATATATATACACATATATATACACATACACACACATATATATATACATATATATATACACATATAATTCAGGAGAAAATTTTGGGCTGAACATATAATCTTTTTAGTAATCAGCATACAGATAGTATTTAAAATCATGAAACTTGATGACATCACCAAGTAAGAGGAGAACAGAAACAGAAGAAAAGAAAACCCATAACTGAGGCTCAGGGTACTCCTTGTAAATGCCACATAGTAAGTGATATATCTGTAATTGGAAAACGGATTTGCCCAATTCCAAAATTTGGATTCTTAACTAGTGAGATATAGAGCCACTATATAAAGTTAGTCTCTATTGTATAGGTAGTGATGAAGCCTGACAACTATGTAGTAAGAGTAGCAAAATAACTTTGTTTCCTAAAACACTATTTGCATTTATACACTAGATCCAAAAATAGATGTAAATAGCTTCTGGATGAAAAAAAGGCAAAACGAAGTATAGTAGTCATGAGCAACATGCAATAACACATCTTTACATAATTAACTCAGTACAGTTATTTGGGAACAGTCTCTTGTTCTAATGTTTGGTTTTCTTCATGATCTTTCCCTCATTTCTGATCTTATATTTATTTTGTAAAAACTAAAAAACCTATTAAAATAGCACTGAACTTATTGTCAAGTAAATTTAGAGTGATAGCTGAAAGCCACTTCTTATCTCACCCTGCTGAGGTTTGTTGGCACAGCAACTACTAAATCACGTATAGAGATACTCAATGGCAATTGAATTAATTAAGAAGATATTTCTATTACATTAAAATAATTGTGTTATAACATAAAAACAGGCATTAAACTGGATGAGATCAGAAAAATAATATCAGAACAACTATGAATTAAAAGCTCAAAAGAGGTCATTTCTGTAATGTCTATTAAAACATGTCAGCGATTGGACAACTTAGATGATTTTAAAAAGGTTTTAATAAAAAATCCTCACACATGTGAGGGTGTGTCACAGACATGCTACCAGAATATTTCTAATGTATTTCAACTGTAACTTTTAGGCAAAGCAATTACAAGGATTCTTCTGTATGGAAGTGAGTGTGCCAGAAGTATTAAGTGTATAGATCAAGTAGCAGCATAGAAAACCAATAATGCTAATACATAATGTTTATCAAGCTTAATATGTAGAATCCATTTGTATTAATTTTCTCCTTTATTTCCCACAATAAACTCAGAGGGGGAGTTACTATTAAAATTTCTTTTTATAGCTGAGGAAACAGGTTCAGAAAAGGTAAATAAATTGCTAGCAAAGCCACAGCTAGTATTTGACCCCAGTTGGTTTAACTTCAGCAGCTTTGCTATCAAATAGACTATACTTCCAAATGTTATGGTGAAACAATTGAATAGTTCTACCCCTATATGAGATACAGCCCAAGAATTTTTATGTTCAATTAGGATTAAGTTCACCAAGTAAAAATTGAGACTTGAAAAATAGTGGCTTAAGTAATTTAGAGGTTTATTTTTCTTTTATGTAAAAGTGTGACTATAGGCAGTCCAAGGCTGGTATGGCAGCTTTGATTCATGAAGTCTGTAAGAAACCAGGAATCTTCCATCCTAATGCTTCACTATGTATGTCCTCCATCCTTAAACCATCATGTGTGCATTCAAGCTAGCATGAAGGATGAAGGGACAAAGAAAAGACATGGAGGCCGTGTGCCAGCTTTCTTTTAAGGAAACTGATACCCCACATTTGCACTTATAATCATTTTTGCCAGATCTTAGTCACACGGCCACATCTATCTGCAAGGGAGATTGGGAAATATAGTCTTTATTCTAGATGTTCAGAATAGAGGAAATTGTGTTAAAATTGGATAAGGGGAGAAAAGTAGTAGGAGATAGGTATCAGTTTTTGCTACAATCAAATAATATGAAAATATATGACAGTGATGTAAAAATGAATAAAATGTATATGTATTCTATATAACAACATCAAATAGCTAACATAAATAAATAAGAAATCCCACCTCAACTCCTAAACCCAACTTCAACGCATTCGGAAAATTTGAGTTGACATAGAAAAAAAAGCTTTATTGTGTTAGTATAGAATGGTTTTATACTGCAATCATGCTATCCTTTTGCTCTATACTGTGCTACTGACTTGCTTGGATTTTTCAAAATCCTTTCATATAAATCGTGCCCAGTTCATGAAGCTGCTTTCTGACTCCCATAACTCCATTGCCTCAAACATGGACTACTCAAACATGGTGAATACTCTAATAATACAGCTTTTGTCATTGTCTACCCAAGTTCTTTTGGAGAAATTCCTAGCTAGGGTGGGGCAAATCTGAGAAAATAATAGTGGTTTCCTGAGCAATAAGTGGCCAAATGGATCATTAATTGGGTGAGTGCCAAAGATTTTGACCGTGGTTGAACTGCAGCAAGGGCTGTAACTTCCTAGAAACAAGGCACAAAGTGGCTCAATGTACATTTCTACCAGGGTATTTTTCTTTTTTTTCTGTTTTTAAAGTTTGGCACCTGACCTCACAACTGTTGCCAATCTTCTTTTTTTTCCTCTCCTCCCCAAAGACCCCCAGTATGTAGTTGTATATTCTAGTTGTGAGTGCCTCTTGTTTGTGCTATGTGGGATGCCACTTCAGCATGGCCTGACAAGTGGTGCTGTGTCTGAACCCGGGATCCCAGCCAGCAAAACCCCAGGCAGCCAAAACGGAGCGCATGAACTTAACCACTGGGTTACGGGGCCGGCCCCCAGGGTATTTTTCTAAATAGGCCAAAATCACAGGAGAAATTGGTATCCTTGAAGCAGCACAATGACTTATCACCATACAAAATATAATTAAACAAAAGCCAACACACATTTTCTTTCAGAAATTTATCAGACTACAGAGATGTTTTCTGAATTCAACCAAAAAAAGTCTCTCAAGACACATTTGCTCCAGGTGTTCTGCATCTTGGTAGAAGCGGAATCAGAGTATAAGCCAAAGGGGTAAGGGTAAAAACAACTTAGGCATGAGATTTTATTTGGCATCCAGTAGGCATTGTTTTGAGTAGGTAGCCAGGTCAGTAGTGGATCCTCAACTGAATAGTTATCAAATAGGAAGAGTAGCAGAAATCCTAAGTCCATGAAATGAATGTGAGCTGGGGATGAGATATGGCGGCCAAGTATAAATACAAAGAGCAAGAGCCCAGGTTCTTGTGAATTCTGTTTAATGGCTTACTTTATGACTTGATGGCTTTTATTGGACCAGTTACTTTCACCGTTGGTCATAGACACAAGAAAGCAGGTATATGCAAGATGATTCCAAGACACAGCTACACTCAGATTAGCCTAATAGTGTTTTATTAGGCAGAAATTAATGCAATACTAATGACATTTTTACTTTGAAATTGCAGTCACCAGTTCCAATTGTACACTTGGTATTAGTAGTGCCAATTAATTGTTGGAACATCTATGCATTATGACGATTGAGATGTAGCAGAAAATAATCCACCCCATGCTCAGAAATATAACTTTTACTGAAGTTCTAGCTTCTGATTTTCAAATATATGTTTATGAGAGGAAAAACAATTAGCTCTTAACTGGGAGAAAATTAATTGCTAAGTCTGGTTTGGACTGAAATAACCTGCAACTAATGGGTCTCAGGGAGAAAGAGACTTTGAAAGAGTGTAGGCAGACGACATAGAAAAGAAGACAGAAATACCAAAGATAAACCTCAACTCCTTAACAATTTTGATGACTGGTCCTGGGTATCACGCTACAGTCAAATCCGCTGCTTTGAAGCCACTGCCAAAGAAAGAGGTTAATGATTATTTTCTTGTTAGCATATGGACCTGGCCCTCTAAGAGAAAGAATGTCATTTTTATTTAAATTTATATACCAATTCCACACAGTTTTTTCCAGTTATCTTATTCAAAGATACATTTTTCACTACATGCAGAGCGTAAACTACAACTTTGAGCATGTCTATATAATACAAAGTGAGTCAAAGGCTTAACAATTATACAAATCCCTCTATAAACGAAGACAGCTAATCCGGATAATTTAGGTAAATTACATGAAAAGGATTGTTTAGTACGATAAAGACAACTGTAAAATTGCCCAATGTCAACTTTATTATGCGTGGTGTTGATTCACCCTAACCTGTCATGGCTAATTTGCCATGGTGATTTCAATAAACAGTTAAAATCTCAAACGATGCTCTGAAACTATGAAAAGTATGCACTTAAGCTATGTCAACATAATGTCTAAACATCCAGGTAAAGAGGGAAAAAGTCATTCAACTAATTTTGTTTGTGCTATATTAAACATTTGGGAATTGGTTTGTACTTGAGTTTTCCATATTTGTAAATATGGTGAAGATTGTATCCCTTTCTCCTGGAGGAAGCAGCATTTTTGTGCACTAGAAAAAGGGTTGAACTCAAAGCAAAGAGATATGGCTTTTGCCCCAGCCCTGATAGTAATAAATTGAATGACTTCTGACAAGCTCCTTAACCTCTTCGAGTCTCCATTCCTTCGACTGCCTGCCTACTAACCTCATAGGGATGTTGTAGAATGCGGCTGTAGATACAAAACCATATAGAAAAGTTGAATGTGAGGTTTAAATGCAAAGGATTCTTATATTTATGCTTAGAATCATATCAATACAGACTATAATTTAAGAAAAGTACAGAAATAAATACACTAAGTTGCCAGTTCTGCATGGGAAGCCTTAAGTAAAAAAACTGTAAAAATAGATTTTATAGCTAAAGTGTTTCCAGCTGTACTTCTATTTTTGTGTTTCAAAGATATGGTAAGTTTCAAACCTTCACAACTAGTTTAACTGCCTTGATCTGAGTGCTTCTGTTATTACAATTTAATGATAAGCAATGGCTCAGTTGCAGGTTGGTCCACCCCATCCATTCATATTAATGGCAAAAATAACCACATGTGGTTCAGTTATTTCGGTCACTATGGTAACCAAACTGGAGATGCCTAATTCCTAAAGTACAGCTTAAATAATATCTCTTCTCTGCTCAAAACCCTTTAATAATACTTTACTGGTTAAAATATAATGCCCAAATAACTTAGGATAGAATTCAAGGCCAAAATTACCTTTCCAATATAATTTCTCCATTGCCCTTCCTCGCATAGACTACGTTCCAATTAAATCAGATCACTTCCATTACAGAGTCTGCACTTTTTTTGTTTGTATGATTTTGTTCAAGTTGCCCCCTCCAAATGGAATGGTCTTTTTCCCTAGCTTTGCCTCTCAGTCCTGTCAATCCTTCAAGTTTCTGCTCAAATACCACCTCTTCCATGAACTCTTCTGTGATCCCATCTAAATCTAATCTTTATTTCTGAACTCACGTAACATTTTTGCCTGTATTTTAGTGCTTTTCATACTCTTCTCTATATCACAGATATGTTTTTATAGAAATTTAACCTCTCCAGACACTCAGTTTCTTCAGGAATGTGATTCCATCTTTTTGTCATTTTATTATGCACTATAACCAGAACAATGTATTGCATATAATAGATGCTTACTAAATATTTGTTGCTTCCCCAAATAATTGCTAAACAACCAATTGAAAAATAACCAATTTGGGAAATTGGTAGGCTAGTCACAAAAGCATTGAGTTCCATCTACCAACATAAATGTGGAATAAATAAGCATTAATATCCTCATTAAGGAGATAGAAATTATAGCACATAGAAATTAGTTGACTGCTGACATTTAGAGATTTGCAAATAATTTTAGCATAATCAAAACATTATGCAAATTCATCATCATATTCATGGTCTCTTGTATATGCTTCTTTCAAATATAAAATAACTTAACATTTACTATGATTGAAGAAGAATCTCTTTGCCAGGACGATAATTATATGAAAGATGTATGCAAGGTGCATAATGCTCAAGTACGTGAATAATTTCTTTAACACAGTGGTTAAATAAAACATTCTTGGTTCGTATTCTGACTTTATCATTTTCCAGCTATACAACCTTGGACAAATTCAGCAACCTCTGAATTTTAGTTTTCTCATTGATAAAATGTGGAGACTAGTAGTAATTAACTCATATTATTGTAGGAGGAGCAAACTGAAAATTCTATAGATTTGTTCCACTAACAACACAAAGTAAGAAATTCTTGGAATTCAGTAAGCTAGATTATGTACAAGTCTGTACATGTAAACATATGCATTCCAAAGTGGTTATGATGAGTGGATACTAGCAAAATGCCTGCATTCTTACAGCTACTGTTCCATGTCAACATTTTAATATATCAAAGCTAATCATTTTGCATCATACTGTACTAGCTTTTTCTCTCAACTTCCCTTGTTGGCAAATAACCTGAATATTGTTTTCTTCCTAATGTTTAAGGTAATATGATAAAAAATTTAAATAGATGATCGAACACTTAAAATATATTTATTTACTTTTTTTATAGGCCATTCAAATTTTGCCCCAATATTAAAAAAATTATGAGGTACCTGAAAATGTTGCTGCTTATAGATGATAAAGAAATATATTTGAAAACTCAGTTTGTTTGTGCATCTAAGGTTTATATGCTTTTATTTAGGCTTGCCATTGCAAAACTGCAACTCTTTTGAGAACCTAAAATAAGTCATTTAGAAATAAAAATTATAATAATATTCAGCATTTAACCATGACACTAAATTTTAGTTGTAGCCTGTATATTCTGATTTTAACCAGTCAGTGTGGAATTTTAAGCATGCACCCTATGCCAACTATTTTTGAGAATTTGGTATGTGAGTGATAGGAATGATGTTGCAAAGGTGTGGCTCCACGGCAAAGTTGAAAGCAGCATTATTAAAATTACAACCACCTAGTGCTTCTCTGTATTTGTAGGTCTTCACATTGTGTTTTATCATTTGCTATTAATTCCATCACTTTTACCAAAAAAAATGAATCTCATCTCACGTGTGCAAGTGTTTGAGCCTAGAGTGTCACAGGCCATATGGATCTTGTTTGAGACTCTTCCAAATCATAGATATCCATGTGCAACTAATAAAAGCCAATTTATTTAGCGGTAGGGAAGGCTGCTCTCAAGTCAAGTCCAAGAAGATCACCCTATAGGCTATCTAAGTACTAAACTCAAGGGAAATTACTTCATCCCAACTTGATCCAGACCACAGTAATGAATATTGTGATGTAGCCAATGTTCAACTATATTGACTTTACAGTACTGGAATTAATCCATTTACATTGCAACTCAATGAAGTCATTTCTAGACTTTGGTGCTTTTGAGGCTTATTTCATCTTTATAGGCCCAGATGCTGAACCACATAATCCCGAGAATTAATGATGTTACTGAAATGCTATTAACCTCATGATGATAATACCTGTGTTGCTTGGCATAAACCTGTGAGATTTAGGTTGAGATCATGCTCCTATAACCTAAAGATGTTTTTCAGCGGCATTTCCTAAGATTGTCTATCAATATGTATTCTCTGTGCAGAACACTGCAATATGCCAGGGGTTAGCTGTTTATAATTAGGCTAATCTGTGGGGTTATTTTAAGTTTAAGGTTGCCCATGGCTGAAGACAGAATTCTACATTATCTGAAATACTGAGTCTCAGAAATTTCTTGCTTTGAATTCTACTTTGGTTGATTAATTTGAATGGCAGCTACAGGATGGATTGAGATTTATGATATTAACACTAACGTCACTATAATCTTGCAAGAGCTTGAGGTTTTACTATGGTATAAGCTATCTCCTTGCTTCTACCCATTTCTCTCCTATTTCTTCAATGTATTCTCAAAGCAGCAGTTAGAGGGAAGTTGTTAAAATGTGGCAAACCAAGTCACATCACTTCCATGCTCAAAGTCCTTCAATGGTGTCACATTTCACTTCAAATAAAAGCCAAAGTCCTTACAGTGACCTACAGGCTTTACCTGACCTTCCATGTCCCTCAACCCATTAGCCCTCTGACCTCATCTCCAATCCTCTCCCCGTAGTTTGCTCTGCTCTAGCCACACAAGCCTCTTTCCTATTCCAAGAATATGTCAAGGCACATCTTGACTCACAGTCATTGCTCTCTCTACGCTCTCTGCTCAGATTAATTTTCTTTAAGATTTTGGCATGACCCACTCCCTCATTTCTGTTTAGTCTTTACCTAACATTCACCTTCTCAATAAGAAGTTTTCTGACCACTGTCTCTATATGTTTACTTCTACCTCAACACTTCTTCTCCCTCTTCCTTGTTTTATTTTATTATTTTCAGAACTCTTAACACCTTTTAACATAATATAAAATCTGCATATCTATTATATATTTATTGTTTGTTGTGAATCTATTCCCTCTAAAATGAAACTCCACAATGGTAAGGATTTTTGGCTTTTGTATTCATTGCTGTATACTCAGCCCTACAAATTTGCCTGGCACATGGTAAGCACTAAAAGAAGTACTGACTGACCTAAATCAGTGTTCAATGCCCTGGAATCACTCACGTTTCTCCCACTGACACACAATGAAAAGCAAAACAAATTCATTAACATTCTAGTAAATCCTTTCAATTAATTAGAACTCAAAATTCAAAGCCTCAAACCAGTTGTTCTCAGAATAGGGTTAAGGGATTATGTATACGAAAATTTCTGTGGTGTTTGTCAAAAATACAAGTTTCTTCACCTCAAAACTATTCATTAGAGATCTGTAACAGGAGACACCAGAAAACTGCATTTTTTTTTGAGGAAGATTAGCTCTGAGCTAACATCTGCTGCCAATCCTCCTCTTTTTTCCTGAGGAAGACTGGCCCTGAGCTAACATCCGTGAGCATCTTCCTCTACTTTATATGTGGGATGCCTGCCACAGCATGGCTGGACAAGCGGTGCATATGTCTGCACCCGGGATCCAAACCGGCAAACCCCAGGTTGCCAAAGAGGAACGTGCTAACTAAACCGCTGCACCACCTGGCTGGACCAAGAAAATTGCATTTTTAACAAGCATGCTATATGATTATTTTATATGTTAAAGTTTGAGAACAATTTCTCTAAACTGGAAGTGAGCTACCACTGCATGTGTGGTCATCCTTATTGTCTTTACCTAAGTATTTCTTTATTCAAAAAAACCCACCATTTACTGCAATAATCATGAAACTTAAAGAAAAAATACCTTAGCCAGCACATACATCTAGTTCGGAAAAGTTAAAAGTAATGCTCAGGAGAAAAACACAATCTTGAAAGATTCTATATTCACAAATTGAGATATTTTTAAATTTTTTCTTCCAAAGATGTTATTAAATGCATTCTCACATTCTAGATTCAGAAAAAGGGAAACAAAATTATTTTTTTCCATAATCTTCAATGAACAATATTTTAACTTTAAGAACATCCTATTCAATGAAAATTTTAAATTAATCAGAGTTTAGAAGAAATTATTTGTTTTCCTCCATGCAAACTTACTAACTGTTCCCAAATGAAAACATAAATAAAAATTATTTGACTTCAAAAGTAATTAAATTGAGACTATGGTGCATACATTTTATTAAGGACCTCAGATAAAAATTACAAAACAGATTTTTATGATATTTTACTCTTAACATAAAAGCTATTTAGTTAAGTAAAAATGATGACTTTTCTATGTTCTATTTTTCACTTAAAGATATTTTGATAATTATTCTCTCATCTTGTTTGAAACGTCATATAATTTAATCATGCATGTTTAAATCATTTTTATAAAAGTGCATGAGGGATTAGTGAACTAAATTAAGATAAAAATACTGTTAACTATTCTGATGCAGCTATAATTTGATTTAGAATAATAGGCAATCGATTTTAAAAAGGATAACCTAATAAAGCCTCCTGTTTTTCCTTAAGGACTTAATAAACACAAAGCCTGTTTAAGTTTTAGCAGCAAATTTTATTTAATGAGAAGAGGCAGGCTAACCTGCCTTTACTTTTGCCTTTCAGAATCTTGTTTGAATTTACTAGGAACAGATATTTAGGCTCAGAAGCAACAACAAGAGTAATATGCACATTTCACTTAAGTGAATATTCATTCTCATATCTCACAACTGAATAAACCATCAATATATTTCCTAAGGCAGTACTTTTAAGTGTATGGTACTCTTTCTTCATATAAAATTTTATGTGGAGACATAGCATGTAAAACCTATGTAGATTGAGTTATTCTGATTTGAGGAGTGAGGACAAATAATCCAACTGCTTACCATTGCAGAGAAGGTAGTGCCCAACAGCCACCTCTGAGGCATTTCTTGTGGTTCCAGGATTCCAAAGAGCACAGTATGAAAAAAGTAAAGAATGAATCTGATGAATAAGATACACTGAATGGGGAAGCAAACAAAAGGAAAGTAATTTAAAAAGAATGGTAAGCCCATGGATTGCTATTTCAAAGCTATTACAAAAGCAACAGTAACTTCATATAAAGATTTTCCTTACCTGGATCCATGAATCAGCCATTATTAAAGCTGATTTGTTGGCTTCTGCTGCTTTAACGATTAAGAATTAAGAACTTGGAAAAGAGACTAATTGCAAATTATTTTCTCTAACCTATAAGACATATAGAAGACTATGTCTTATGTTTTGTATATTAGAAATGAAAAAGTAAATGATGGGAGGAGGTAGGACATTCAGCTAAGGAAAAATGAAGAGGTTGACAGATCCTTTCTAAGAAAGCAACTATAAAATTGAACAAAAACGTCAAAAACAGTTACATCAGGGTTCTGGATATTGAACAAAGACAAACAACAAGTTGAGAAATGATGACTAAAAAAACAGATGAATTTTACATAAGAACAATGGGAGTCTGTACATTCTTGCATGTAGATTTCCCCATTCTCACCTACCAAGGAAAAACTGGTTCTGAAATCCAGCAGTTTGCTGCCATAGGAAATGATTTTCTTTGGATAAGAGAGTAGGAATCTCATGTCCAGCAGTGTATGGAAAAAGCCTACAGCATTCCTACCCTGAGGCTGTAGCCCTAGTTAGGGCAAAGGAAAGACCTGAGGAGTAGCCAGAAATTTAACTGGGAGGGCCTGGAAATTAGCCGTTTAGTGGCTTTATTAGCATTTCTCATAGATTACAGCAAGTCCAGAAATCTCAGGGATTTGGTGGAATGTAAAAGCCAGAGAATACTTGAAAACTGCCTGAACTTGCATAAAATACTCAAAGCAAACATAGATCTATCAGTAGCAAATGAAAGCTTTACAGACTGAGGATGTTTGAACACAATTTCTGGCAAATTATTGACTGACCAACAAGCGGTGCAGATATAAAGGTGACCCATAGGAAGACAGGTTAAGAATAAAATTAGAACTAAATTTATAAAACTGAGCAGACGCATTAGTGGACACACAATGTAAGGGTGACAGATTCTGCAGATTAAGTCTAGGTAGGTTACTTACAAGACAAAATCAAACAAACAAAAATAACAAAATCTTTCAGAAGATAAACAAAGAAAATAAGAACTCAGAGTTGCTACAAATATTAAATTATAGGTCCAGTTTTTTTTAATTACCAGAAATGCCAAAAATGCAGAAAAATGTGACACATTCAGGAAAATAATCACTGAAAACTGTCTTGGAGTGGGCCTATAAGTTGGATTTAGCAGATGAATACTTCAAAGAAGCTATTATAAATATGTTCAAAGAATGGAAGTAAACCATATTTAAAGAAATGTAAAGAACGTTAAGCAATAAATAGAGGCTATCAGTAAAGAAATAGAATCTATTAAAACAATGTAATAGAAATCATGTAGTTGAAAATAAAATAAAATTTTACTAGATGTGATCCATAGTAGATGTAAAATGACAGAAGACATATTCAGTGAACTTGAAAACGGATCAATAAAATGTTTCTAATCTAAAGGAAATAAATTGAAGATAAATGAAAAAGGAGACGTGTGATAACATCAAGCATTCCAACATACATTTAATGGAATTAACTAAAGGGACAGACAGAAACAAAGGAATAGGACAAAAAGTATTTGAAAAAATAAGGGGCAAAACTTCCCAAATTTGACAAAAAGTATTAATCTACATATCAAAATGTTTATCAAAAGAAAGATAGATCTGTCCTTGTCAAATGTTTAGAAGCAATTTTAAAAAAGCTTTTAGAAAGAAATGACTGAGTCATATACAGGAAATAACAATGTAATTAATGGTTAACTCCTCATCAGAAACAATGGAAATCTGTAAGACAGAAGAATGACTTATTTGGAGGGCTGAAAAAGTGTTAAAGGAAACTTCTACATCCAGCAATACTCTTTTTTAATAATGAAGGTGAAATAAAGGCATCTACAGATAAACAATGACTGAAAGAATTCATTACTAGCAGACCTTTGAAAGACACTTACAAGAAATATTAATGGAAGTCCTTCAGGTACAAAGAAAGTAAATATAGAAGCTTACTCAAATCCACAGGAAAAAATTACACTAGAAATGATAAATATATGGATAAATATGAAAGACTGTATGATTATAGTTTCTCTTTTCTTCCCTCAATTTCTTTCAATAATATAAGATTTTGTATAATAATAATGACAACATTGTATATTTGGTTTTATAACATACACATGTATATATATATATATATGTATTATATGTATATGCTATATGTATGAGTGTAGTAGAACAAAAAATGGAAGGGAAATGTAAGTATGTTGGAGGAACATGGCTATATTCTACCAGAATTCACAAATATGTGGAAATTAAGCAATGCACCCATAAAAAACCAATCAGTCAAAAAAAGACTTCACAAAGTAAATTTAAAAAATACCTTGAGAAAAATGAAAGGAAAACACAACATACCAAAACTTATGGGTTGCTGCAAAAGCAGTGTTAAGAAGGAAATTTGTAGTTGTAAACGTTGACATTACAAAAGAAAAAAGAGTGGCTGGCCCAGTGGCACAGTGGTTAAGTGCACACATTCTGCTTTGGCCGCCCAGGGTTGGTTCAAACCCTGGGTGCGGACATGGCACCACTTGGCAAGCCATGCTGTGGCAGGCATCCCACATATCAAGTAGAGGAAGATGGGCATGGATGTTAGCTCAGGGCCAGTCTTCCTCAGCAAAAAGAGAAGGATTGGCAGCAGATGTTAGCTCAGGGCTAATCTTCCTCAAAAAAAAAAAAAAGACCTCAATCAATAACCTAATTTTATGCCTTAAGAAATAGAAAAAGAGAGCCAAACTAAACCCAAGGCTAGCAGAAGAAGGGAAATGATTTTTAAAAAACTGAGCAGAGATAGATAAGATAGCAAATTTTTAAAAATACAGAAAATCAAGGAAACCAAAAATCATTTCTTGAAAGATACCAAAAAAATTGACAAACCATTAGCTAAATTGTGTTAAGAGTTTTTAAAAGGCTCAAATGACTAAAATCAGAAATAAAAATGGGGACATTAGTATTGACTTTGCAGAAACAGAAAGGATTATAAGAGAGTGTTATGCATACTTGTATGCCAACAATTTGTATAACCTGAATGAAATGGACAGATTTCTAGAAACACACAACCAAACAAGACTGAATCATGAAGAACTAGAAAATCTAACTAGATCTATAGCTACTACGGAGATTAAAATAATAATCAAAGATCTCCCAACAAAGAAAACCTCTGGATCAGATGGCTTTACTGGTGAATTCTACCAAACATTTAAAGAAAAATTAACCTTATCTTTCTCAAACTTATCCAAAATTTGAAGAAGAGGAAAGGCCATCTAACTGATCTATGAAACTATAATTACCCTAATACCCAAGCCAGACAAAGGTACTACAAAAAAGAGAACTATACACCAATATCCCTGATGAACATTGATGCAAAAATCCTCAATGGAATATTACCAACTAATTTCAAGAACATATTAAAAGTGTTACATACTACGACTTAGCGAAATCTATTCCTGGAATGCAAGGATGCGTTAACATAGGAAAATCAGCCAATATAACACCACACTTCCAGAATGAAGGAAAAAACACACATGACCATCTCAACTGATGGAGAAAAAGCCTTTGACAAAATACAGCATCGTTTCAAGAAAAAAATCAGTCAATAAGCTAGTAATAGAAACTTCCTCAACATAATAAAGGCTATATATAAAACCCCACAACTAACATCATACAAAATTGTGAGAGACTAAAAACTTCTTAAGATCAGGAACAAAACAAGGATGCCTGCTTTTGCCACTTCTATTCAATATGGTAGAGGAAATTCTAGCCAAAGCAATTAGGCTTTGACAGAAAATCAAAGCATCTGGATTGAAAGGAAGAAAAAAATTATCTCTGTCCACAGATGACATAATCGTATTTGAAGAAAATTCTAATGTTTGTATTTTAAAAACCTGTTAGAACTAGTAAATTCAGTAAAGTTGAAGGATACAAAATCAACACTAGATCGGTTGCATTTTTATACGCCACAGTGTAAGTTCCTGACAATTAGATTTTTTTATTAAAATGTAAGTGCCAGACATTAATTTTTGATTGCCAAGAAATCCGCTTCAAAGACATTTATCTTGAATAAAAACATTACCAGCTAGAGAACAAGATAAACAACAGGCCACCTCACCCATGAAGTTCCTTCTTTTTTAGGAAACTCTGGTAGAAAGATAACTAACCATTTGACTCCCTGAGTTTCCCTTTCTGCACTTTAATCCTTGTTCTTATGTTTTAAGTTCAACAATAAAAAAGGAACCTGGGAAACCGTAGGCACTGCACTCTTGATCTCAATAAAGGCAGAACCCCAGGTCTGCATTCTTTCTCTCTCTCTATCCATGACCTTACTGTATGGCCTTGGCCATGCCACATACCCTCTAAGACTTGTGAGTAATAAATCTGGTCATTTCAAAGTTCCCTGATAGTTGCTGCTGAGGTGCATCTTGCAATCATAATAAGAACACAAGGGCTGGTCCAGCCACAACATTGGGTCTGGTCAGGGAAGTGTCTGTGGGGTCTCACCACAAGTAGTGTAGGCCCAGGTGGGTGTCTCAGGCATTTCTAGCCGATAATATCACTATCTATAGCATGATACTGACCTAAAACATGCACTAACCATGAATAACCTGAAAAGAAAATTAAGAAAACAATTTCATTTATAATAACATCTAAAATAATAAAATATTTAAGCATATATTTTTAGCCAAAGAGGCAAAAACTTGTACACCAAAACTAAATCATTGTTCTAAGAATAAAGAAGTCACAAATAAATGGAAAGGCATCCTGTGCTCACGAATTGGAAGATTTAATATGTTAAGATTTTAATACTACTTAATGTGATCTACAGATTCATCACAATGCCTGTCAAAATCCCAATGAAGATTTTGATAAGAACATATGTAGAAGATTTACACTTTCTGATTTCAAGCATCCTACCAAAATACAATAATCAAACAGTGGGGTATTGACATAAAAACAGACATACAGACCAATAAAATGTAATAGCACACAAATAAAAACTTGCATATGGTCAGAAGATTTTTGAAAGAGTGCCAAGAGCATTTAATTGGGAAAGTGAAGTCCTTTCAACAAATAGTGTTGAGAAAAGTGAATATCCACATGCAAAAGAATGAAGTTTGACCTTATACTATATACAAAAATTGATTCTAAAATTGATCAAAGACCTAAATGTAAGAGCTGAAGTTATAAAAATCTTACAAAAAAACATACAGGAAAAGCTTCATGACTTTGGATTTGGCAATAATTTATTGGATATGTTGCCAAAATCCCAGGCAAAAAAAAAGAATAAAATAGATAAGTCGAGTTTAATCAAAATTAAAAACTTTTGTATATTAAAGGACACTTACAAGTGAGGAAAAAGGAAATCCACAGAATGAAACAAACTATTTGCAAATCACATATATGATGAGGGATTAATAAACAAAATATATAAAAACTCTTACACCTCAGCAACAAATATAAAAGCTAGCCCCCAATTAAAATATGAGCAATAGACTTGAATAAACGTTTCACACACACAAACGCAAAATATATATATACAATAGCCATTAAGCACCTGAAAAGATGTTCAACATCACTAATGATTAGAAAAATACAAGTCTAAACCACAATGACTTACCTCTTTGTACTCATCGGGATGGCTATTATCAACCATAAAACAACCAAAGAACAGAAAATAACAAGTTTTGTCAAGGATGTGGAAAAATTGGAGCTCTAGTGAATTGCTGTTAAAATGTAAAATGGTGCAGCTGCTGTGGAAAATAGAGTGCTTCCTCAAAATATTAAACATTGAATTACCCTGTGATCCACCAATTCCATTCTAGGTATATAACCAAAAGAATTTGAAGCAGGGCTCAAAGAGATATTTGTACACAAATAGTTATAGCAGCATCATTCACAATAGCCAAAAGATAGAGAAGCAACCCAAATGTCCATCAATGGATGAATGGATAAAGAAAATGTGGCATATACGTACTATGAAATATTATTGAGCATTACAAAGAAACCAAATTCAGATACATGCCACAACATGAATGAACCTTGAAAACACTAAGCTAAGTGAAATAAGGCAGACACAAAAGGATAAATATTATGTGATTCCACTTTTATGAGGTATCTAGAATATTCAAATTCACAGAGACATGAAATAAAACAGAAGTTAGCATAGGCTGGCTTGGGAATAATGGAAAGTTACTGTTAAAGGTCACAGAGTTTTGGTTTGGGATGATGATAGTTGTGGAGTTGGATAGTGATGATGGCTGTGCAACAATGTGAATGTACTTAATGCTAATGAATTGTACACTTAAGGTTGGTTATAAGGTAAAATTTGTTAGATATATTTTATCTCAAAAAAGTGGATCTTTAATAAAAGAGAATGATTCAATTATTTATTGTTTATAAAGGATAAAATTTAGATTTAAAGAAACAGATTGAATGTAAAGTGGTGGAAGTACATATACATCACAAATAGTAAAATAGTGATGAAGTGGCTATTTTAACATAAGACAAAACAGAAGTTATGGTAAGAAATATTACTAGAGAAAAAGTGACATTTCATTATCATTAAATGTTCAATACTTCAGGAATATATATAATTTATAAATTTATATGCAACTAAGAAGAAAGTCCCCAAGTACATGAAACAAAAACAACAGAAATGAAGAAAGACAAAAATAAACAATTATACCTCAATATTTCAATATGTCACTCAAAACAATTGTCAGATATCTAGAAAGAAACTCAACAAGGAAATAGGAAATTTGAATAGAACTATCAAACAATTTATGTAAATGAAACTACAGAATACTCAAACATATCAAAACAGGCATTTTTTTCAACTGTGTAGGAGCCAGTTTCTTCAGAATAGACCACGTTAGGCCACAGAACAAGTCTCACTATAAAATCATTGAAATCATTAAAAATATGTTCTGTGCTTGCAATGGCATTAAAATAGAATTCAGCAACAGAAGGAAGTTTGGGAAATCCCCAAATATTTGGGAAGTTTTAAAATACACTTCCAAAAATCTACGGGTCTACAAAAAAAATCACATGTGAAATTTGAAAATATTTTGAACCAAATGAAAATTTATACACAAAATACCAAAATTTGTGAGATGCAGATAAAGCTGTGCTTGGAAAGAAATTTGTAGTTTTTAACAATTATATTAGAAAAAACCAGAAGTCTCAAACCAATAATCAAAATCCCACTTTAAAATACTGGAGAATAACGAGCAAGATAAACTCAAAATAATCAGGAAAAAAAAAAGAATAAATACCCAGTACAAAAACAATGAAATGGAAAACAGAAATACATGTAAAAATCAATTAAAATAAAATTTGGTTATTTGAAATAGTCAGCAAATTTAAAGACCTTTATTTATACTAACAAAGAAATTAATAGGAAAGAGAAGTGAGTAAATTTCTGGAAATCTGGTAATATTTAATTTTCTGGTTACAATTCAATGAAGATTGAATTTAGTAACTAGATATTTTAAAAATCATAATAGAGGAAATTTTTTAAAATGTTAACTAAAGTATTAAATAAGATATCACAATATAAATTAAAATGTACTTAGAATTGAATGATAAGAAAACTACCACATATCACAAATTGGTGGATACAGCTAAATAGTACTTATAGTAAGTCTTATGTCCTCAAATGCATATCATAGTAAAGAAAATAAAAACTAAAATTCATGAGTTGTGACCAATTTAAGCAGTTATAAAAATAACTCTAGGTTAAACTCAAGGTTTTTCTGGTTGCTGTATTTGAGGGCAATACATGCCATATTTCAATGTACTGTGCTGACTCCTTTTATCACATAACCCATAAGGCTGTTAGTTTTGAGTAGAGCCCAAAGCAAGATAGGTTTCTGCAGCAGATCTAGGCTGTGGTGAAAGTCTGCCTGACACTTGAAATTAAGTGTCACTTAATTTCTGACACTGCAGAAAGTGGTGTTTGAAATGCCATTGATAAATAAGTTTGCTGTGGAAGACTGGGGTAAATCCATGGATCCATCTGCGTATAAATTTTCCTTTCTTAAGAAGCAATTCCTGAGACTGGCCCCGTGGCCGCGTAGTTAAGTTCGGACGCTCCACTTCAGTGGTCCAGGGTTTCGCTGGTTCGGATCCTGGGCGCAGACATGACACCATTCGTCAGATCATGCTGAGGCGGTGTCCCACATAACACAGGCAGAGGCACTCACACTAGAGTATAAAACTATACAACTGCATATTGGGGGGCTTTGGGGAGAAGAAAAAATAAAAAAGAAGATTGGCAACAGTTGTTAGCTCAGGTGCCAATCTTTAAAAAAATAAAGAAAGAATCAATACCTGGCTTGCTGCTGGTCTCTTGCAAAGAGCTCAGCATTTGACTGTGGGACATCCAGTGAGCAAGCTATCTAAGCTGCCAAGCTGTGTGCTCTGATCCACTAAGCCATAAGATTGGCATGTATAGCAGGTCTCCATTATCAAATAGTTGTGGTTTGAGTAGGTTCACTCAAACCAAATCACTGGTTTGAGTGATTTTGAGGTTCAGAACGCAAAGCAATTCACATAAATAGAAGGCACAACCTCTCACAATACCTACTCTATCTGCACTGTATCCCCACCCTGTGACTCAATCTTCATTCTCATGGGCATACCTGACAGAGGAAGAAAGCAATTGCGCCTAGTTTACAGGGACTTTGTATGATATGCTGACACTTGCTGGAAGTGAAATACTGCTGCATTACAACCCTACTCAGGAGTGGCTCTAAAGGACTGTGGTGAAGGAAAATCCTCCTAGTGGGAGAACCTTCAGTGAGTATATCTTGTCCACTTTTTGAAGATGGAGAGTCGACCTGACTTATGAATCCACATTGACTCACATACAGTGGTTAATGATTTGAATGGTTTGTGAGGCATTTGGAAGGAAGAAAATTGATTATAAGTGAATCTTGGAAAAATATGTCAATAGAGCTTTAAGAATAAGCCTACCAAAGACATACTGCTCTACTTTCTCTTGGAGGATGTTTGAAACCTGCAGGCTGTGTTTCCCAGTCCTCATGTCATCTGGCTCCTGGCTGAGTTTGACAAAATGGAGGCAAGGGATTTTAGGGTGGGAAGATGAATGAAGCTGTGGTATTTCTCCTCCTCTCTCTCTGTGACCACATTTCCCCTCCAACGGAAAGAAAAGCAGATGCAAAACAATGAATGAATCTGAAATCAAACAGGCTGAAAAGTGGCTCAATCACCCATATTTACTTCTTAGCATCTATACTCACCTTTTACACATATTTAATAATTTTTTTCCTTATGACATAAACCAACCATTAGTGACAGAAATAAAGGCATTTTCTTTCTCTCCAAAGAGACATAAGGTCTCACCTTTTATCATAAGAAAAGAGTCCGGCCTGAGCAACAATAAATTCTCTGATTGTGGCTCCTCGTGGACTAGTGAGACAGAAATTAAATTGAAAAGTTAAACAAAAGCAGTACTATTCTTAAAAAGTACTAGGGGCATACTATATGATTCCACATCTATGCAGTACCTGGAGTAGTTAAATTCATATAGGCAGAAAGTAGAAGGGTGATTGCCAGGTACTTGGGGGACAGGAATATGAGAAATTGTTGTTTAATGCATTTAGAGTTTCAGTTTTGCAAGAGGAAAATAGTTCTGGACATAGGTTACGCAAAAATGTAAGCATACTTAAAACTACTGAGCTATACACTTAAAATTCATTGATAGCAAATTACATGCTGTGTGTATACTACCACAGTTAAATAATAGTTGGGGCAGGAATATAGACATATAGATCAATGGCATATAATTGATGACAAAGAAATGATCCCATATATGGTTCAATTTTCAACAAGGGTGCCAAGTCAATCAAATGGGAGAAAGAACAATCTGTTCAACAACTGATGCTGGGACAACTAGATATCCACATGCCAAATAGTGACATTGGACACCTACCTCACACCACATACAAAAATTAACTCAAAATTGATCAAAGACCTAAATTTAAGAGCCAAAATTATTAAATTTTTAGATGAAAACATAGAAGTAAATCTTCGCGACCTTGGATTTGGCAATTGATTCTTAGAAGTGACATCAAAAGCACAAGCAATAAAAGAAAAATAGATAAATTGTACTTCCTTAAATTAGAAAACTTTTGTACATCAAAGAACACCATCAAGAGAGTAAAAAAACAGCCTAAAGAATGGGAGAAAATATTTGCAGATTATATATCTGATAGGAGTACAGTGTACAGAAAATATAATGAACTCTTACAACTCAACAATAAGAAGACAATCAGCCCAACTAAAAAATGCATAAAAGACTTGTGTAAACATTTTTCCAAAAAAGATATACAAATTTCCAACAGTACATTAAAAGATGGTCAACATTATTGGTCATTAAATATAAATGAAAATCACAATGAGATACTGCTTCACACCCAATAGAACAGCTATAAGTTAAAAAGAGAAAATAAGTCAGCAAGGATGGGGAGAAACTGAAACCCATGTATATTGTTGGTGGAAATGTAAAATGGTGCAGCTGCTGTGCAGCCCTATGTTCACTGTAGCATTGTTCACAATAGCCAAGACTTGAAAGCAACCTAGACATCCATCAAGAGATGAATGGATAAAGATGATGTGGTATATGTAAATATACACAATGAAATACTGCTTAGTGATAGAATAGATAAACTCTTGCCATTTGCTACAACATGGATGGACCTTGAGGGTATTATGCTAAGGGAAACAAGTCAGACAGGGAAAGATAATTACCATATTACTTTACTCATATGTGGAAGATAAGGAAACAAACACATGGATAAGGAGAGCAGATTAGTAATTACCAGAGGTGAAAGGTGTTGCGGGGAGGGCAAAAAGGGTAAAGAGGAAGACGTGTACGGTGACAGATAAAAACTAGACTATTGGTGGTGATCACGATGCAAATTATACAAAAACTGTCATATAATAATGTACCCCTGAAATTACGCAATGTTATAAGCCAACATAACTTCAATAAAATAATTAAATTTAAAAAAGCTAAGCCCAAGTTTAGAAGAAGGAAGGAGAAAAAAGATCAGAACAGAAATAAATGACAGGATAGAAAAGCAATAGAAAAGACCAATGAAAGTAACATTTATAATTTTGAAAAGATAAACATACCTGGCAAATCTTTACCTTAACTTAAGAAGAAAAAAAGAATAGCACAAATAAATTAAATTGTAAATGAAAAAGAAGTCAATACAACTGATACCACAGAAATACAAAGAATCATAATGGACTACTATAAAAAAGTATGTGTCAACAATTTTGACAATCTGCAAGAAATAGATAAATTCCTAGCAACAAACAACCTGTTAAGATTGATTCATGAAGAAGTAGAAAATCTGAACAAGAAAGAGGATTGAATCCGTAATTAAAAACCCCTCAACAAATAAATCCCAGGATGAGATAGATTCACTGATGAATTCTACCAAGTATTTAGAGAATTAACATCAATTCTTCTCAAACTCTTCCAAAAAATTGAAAGGTAAGAAGCATTCCCAAACTCATTTTATAAGGCCAACATTACCTTGATATCAAAGCCATATAAGCATACTACAAGAAGAGAAAACTACAGGCCAATATCCTTGATGAATACAGATGAAAACTTCTTGACAAAATACTAGCAAACCAAATTCAATAGCATATTGAAACAATTATACAACATGATCAAGTGGGATTTATCCCTTGAGTACAAGGATGGTTCAACATTTGCAAATCAAACAATGTGATGCATCTTGTTAATAGAATGAAAGACAAAAATCATGTGATCATTTCAATAGGTGCACAAAAAGCATTTGACAAACTTCGACATCCTTTAAAGATAAGGTCTTTTAACAAATTGGATATAAAAAGAATATACTTAAACATAATAAAGGACAGACATGAGAAACTCACAACTAACATCAGATTCAACTGTGGAAGGTTGAAATCTTTCCCTCTACAATCAGGAACAAGACAAGGATGCCTACTCTCATCCTTCCTATTCAACATGGTACTGGAAGTCCCAGCCAGAACAATTAGGCAGGAAAAACAAAAAAAAAGTGTTCAAATCAAAAAGGAAGAAGTAAAATTGGCTTTGCTGCTGAGTACATATTCTTGTATGTAGAAAATGCTAAAAAGCCTCCTAAAAAGCCATTAAACCTAATAAACAAATTCATAAAGTTTCAGGATACAGAATCAGTTGTATTTCTAGACACTAACAATGAACTGAGAAATAAATAAAGAAAACAACCCCATTTACAATAGCATCAAAACAATAGGAAACTTAGGAATAAAAGTAACCAAAGAGGTGAGAGATCTGTAAACTGATAACTATAACACATTGATGAAAAAGATATTGAAGAAGACACAAACACATAGAAAGATATCTCTTTTTCATGGATCAGAAGATTTAATATTGTTAAAATGTCCATACTACCCAAAGATATCTACATATTCAATGCAATTACTATCGAAATTACAACAGCATTTTCACAGAAGTAGTAAAAACAATCCTAAAATTCATACGGAACCACAAGAGATCCTGAAGAGTCAAAGAAATCTTGAGAAAGAACAAAGATGGAAGCATCACATTTCTTAATTTCAAAATATGTTGCAAAGCTACAGTAAGCAAAACAATATGATACTAGCATAAAAACAGACACATAGGCCAGCCAGTTGAACAGAATTGAGAGAACGGAAATAAACCCACACATATATGGTCAACTGATATTAGACAAGGGAGCCAAGGATACGCAATGGAGAAAGGATAGTCTCTTCAATAAATGGTATGGAAAAACTGGATATACACATGCAAAAGAATGAAGTTGGGTCATTATCTTACACCACCCGCAAATATTAACTCAAAATGCTTTAAGGACTTAAACTTTAGACAAGAAACCATAAAAATCCTGGAAGAAAACAGAAAGAAAAAGCTCCTTGACATTGTCATTGGCAATTATTTTCTGATCTGACATCAAAGCACAAGGAACAAAAGCAAAAATCAAAAAATGGCACTACAGCAAACTAAAAGGTTCTGCACAGGGGAAGAAACAAGCAAAAAAACGGAAAGGCAACATGAAGAATGAGAGGGAATATTTGGAAACCATATATCTGATAAGGAGTTAGTATCCAAACTATATGTGATACTCATACAACTCAATAGCTGAAAAGCAAAATCTCATTAAAAAATTGGTACAGAAACCAAATAGACATTTTTACAAAGAAGCCATCAAAATGGCAAACAACTATAGAAAAAGGTGCTCAACATCACTAATCATCAGAAAAATGCAAGTCAAAACCAAAACAAGACATCATCTTACACCTGTCAGAATGGCTACTATTAAAAAGATAGGGGATAACTAATGTTGGTGATGATATAGAGAAAACGGACCCTTGGTGCACTGTTGGTGAGAATATAAACTGGTACAGCCAGTATGAAAAGAGTTATGGATGTTTCTCAAAAAATTAAAAATAAAACTGCCATATGATCCATTAATTACACTTCTGGGTATATATCCAAAGAAAATGAAATCAGTATCTCAAAGAGTTATCTGCAATCCCATGTTCATTGCAGCTTTATTCATATGGATACAACATTATATGGAAACAACCTTAATGCCCATATACAGATGAATGAATTTAAAATAAGTGCTTAATACAATGGACTATTATTCATCCATAAAAAAGGAAATCCCCTCATTTGCAACAACATGGATAGACCTTCAAGGCATCATGGTATGTGAAAGAATTCAGAGAGAGACAGGTACTGTATGATCTCACTTATATGTGGAATCTAAAAACATCAAACTCAGAAACAGAGTAGATTGGATGTTGCCAGGGACTGCAGGGTAGGGGAATTGGGAGAATTTGGTCAAATTTTACCAACTTTCAGTTATAAGATGAATGATTTGGGGGTATCTAATGTACAGCATGGTGACTATAGTTAACAATACTGTATAGTATTCTTGAAAGTTCCACGAGAGAGGAGCTTTAATTTTATCACCATAACATCAACAACAAAATAGTAATATGTGAGGTAAAGGATGAGTTGATTAACCTTATTGCAGCAAACATTTTGCAATATATATGTGTAACAAATCACCACACTGTACACTTTAAGCTTACATTATGTTGTGTGTGAATTATATCTCAAGGAACCTGGAAAAAAATGTACAGGCAAGAAATGTGATCCTTTGAGAAGAAGAGTTGAAATACCACAGAAACACATTCTACATTCTTTCTCTTGGACTCAGATTTACCTGAAATTTTCAGCTGCACACGCATATGATGATTCATCAGACTTGGTTTTATATTCATGTGGTAAATTTTGGGAAAAATTTTGGCAAATAATTAAGGTGAATATTCAGATAATGAGATTTTTGGATACCAGTACATCACAAAGCCAATGACATCTCATCACGTCCACAAATAGGATGCTAGGTTAAGACACAAGAATTTTCTACAAGGCTGTGGAAGCTACAAAATTAGATATATCACAGATATAGATCTTATTTCAAGCAAAGTCAATACAATACTATATAATAGTTTTTTTTATTTTTTCATTATTATTTTATTGAAGTCACGTTGGTTTATAATGTTGTGCAAATTTCAGGTGTACATCATTGTATTTTGGCTTCTGTATAGATTATATCGTGTTCACTATGAAAAGTCTGTTTTCCATCCATCCCCATATATATGTGCCCCTTTAACTATTTTTCCTTCCCCCCCACCCACTTCCCCTCTGTTAACCACCAATTTTTTCTCCTTATCTATGTGTTTGTTGGTTTACCTTCTACATATAAATCAAATAATATGATATTTGTCTTTCTCTGTCCAACTTACCTCACTTAGCAGAATACCCTCAAAGGTCCAGCCATGTTGTTGCAAATGACATGATTTTATCTTTTTGATGGATGAGTAGTATTCCAGTGTGTGTGTGTGTGTGTGTGTGTAAACCACACCTTCTTTATACATTGATCCATAGATGGGCACTTGGGTCATGAGTCTTGGCTATTGTGAACAATGCTGCCATGAACATAGGGGTGCATATATCTCTTTGAATTAATGTTTCCACGTTCTTTGGATAAATACCAAGAAGTGGCATAGACGGATGATATAGTAGTTCTATTCCTGATCATTTGGGGAATCTCCGTACTGTTTTCCATAGTGGCTGCACCAGTTTACATTCCCACCAGCAGTGTATGAGGGTTCTCTTTTCTCCACATCCTCTCCAACACTTGTTATTTCTTGTCTTTTTAATTATCACCATTCTGACAGATGTGAGGTGATTATCTAGTTGCAGTTTTAATTTGCATTTCTGTAATAATTAGCGATGCCGAACATCTCTTCATGTGTTTGCTGGCCATCTGTATAACTTCTTTGGAAAAATGTCTGCTCATATTCTCTGCCCATTTTTTGATTGAGCTGTTCACTTTTTGTTGTTGAGTTGTATGAGTTCTTTATACATTTTGGAAATTAACCCCTTATCGGATATGTGATTTGCAAATATCTTCTCCAAGTTGCTTTGTTGTCTTTTCATTTATTGAAGGTTTCCTTTGCCTTGCAGAAGTTTTTAGCTTGATGTAGACCCATTTGTTTATTTTTTGTTTCCCTTGCCTGAAGAGACATGGTATTAAAAAAGATACTGCTAAGACCAGTGTCAAAGAGTATACTATGTGTTATTCTACAAGTGTCATGGTTTCAGGTGTTACATCCAATTCTTTAATCCATTTTGAGTTAATTTTTGTGTGTGGTATAAGATACTGGTCTACTTTCATTCTTCTACATGTGGCTGTCCAGTTTTGCCAACACCATTTATCGAAGAGACTTTCCTTTCTCCATTGTATGTTCTTGGCTCTTTTGTCAAAGATTGGCTGCCCATAGATGTGTTGTTTTATTTGAAAAGTGACACTAAGAACTAACAAAGTAAAGAATCTCATTATTCTCTTTCAACTTAACTTCCTGTTTCTTTTATTTTTTTTTAGCCTGATTTAACGTTATGCCTTTGAGCTTTAAATGTCTTCATAGCATCATGCCTTATCTGTCAAGATATATTTGTCTCTCTTTTCTCTTAAACTGTCCATTTGGACATTTTGGTAAACTCATCTTGTAGGCGTTCAGCCCTGCCTGGGCATTCTCTTAGCTATTGCACTCTGAAGCAAACAGAAAACGCTTTTATAGGATACTATAATTACAGGCTGAATAATAGAACTGAAATTGAAGCTGGAAAAGTAGCCTGAGTAAGTAAGGTATATTTTTTATAAATGGAATAACTGATGGGTGATTATTTTGTCAGTCATATTGGTCTAGCATTGAATGCACACTTTTAATGGATAAAAAAAAGGATAACCAAATGGAGGTAAAACATCTGGATCTATTATTAATTAAAAATATAATTTACATAGACCTTTCTGTGGTACAATATGATAAAATAAATGTTCCAAAAATCTCTACTGTCATATTTTTACATGTATTCAATGCTGATTGCGATTTTAGAGCTGTTACATTAACAAGAATTTTCAGTGCTACTTCCAATAATAGTGGGGACAGTTGTACAAAAATGCTTCAGGTATAAAGGAGCAAATCCAGAACTAAACTTATTACAATGAGAAAAACCACACAATAATAGTTTTAAAAAAAGATTTGATGAAAGAAGCAGTATTAATAATAATCTCTAAATCTTTACATTCAACTGCTGAAGTGTGTATTAGTAAATGGAAAGAAACTTCTGTTTAAATTAATTTATACTTTCATTTTTATTTCAGAATAGGTAACTCTGGAATATATTAACTTATAGAATTTTATTATTTAAGATTATTTGATATTATTTTAAAGATATTTATTTTGTTTCAACTAAAATAATGATGCCTAAACTTATTACATTTTACCTGTTAATTGACTGTTCTTAATTTGTCGGGATAAGACACAGTTTGTGGCTCTTTCTTCAATAGAAACTTGCTTAGTAAAATCTGAATTGTGTGACAAACCTACAGGTTATGGCCCTATGAGAAACAGACTTCTAAAATCCGTCTTAGAATAGCACCTCTTAACCTCTCACGCAAATTTGAATCACCCAGAGATCTTATTAAAATGAAGATTCTGTCAGCAAATACAAAGTGGGGCCTGACAGTATTCATTTCTATAAAGATCCTAGTTGATGCCTACATTGTTGTTCCATGGACCACACTTCGAATAGCAATATTCTAGAATAGTGATTCACAGCCTTGACTATGCTTTCAAATTGCCCGAGGAGTTCTAAAAATTACTCGTATGTTCAATTGGTCTGGGGAGTAGCCTGAGCGTCAGAATTTTTTTCCTTTTAAGTACACTTTATTTTTTAAAGAAGTTTTTAAGTTCACAGCAAAATTGAGAGGAATGTACAGAGATCTCCCATATAACTCCTGCCCCATTACATACACAACCTCCTCCATTATCAACATCCCCTCCCAGAGTTGTACATTTGTTACAATTGATGAACCTACATAGGCATGTCATTACCACTCAAATTCCACAGTTTACATTAGTGTTCACTCTTGGAGTTGTATGTTCTATGGGTTTTGACAATGTATAATGACATGTATCCATTGTTGTAATATCACACACAATAGTTTCACTGCCATAAAAATCCCCTATGCTCCACCTATTCATTGCTCCCTGTCTCCTTCCTCATAACTACTGATCTATTGAATAGCTCCAGAGTTTTGCCTTTTTCAGAATGCTATATCATTGGAAGTATACAGTACGTAGCCTTTTCTGACTGGCTCATATCATTTAGTAATGTGCATTTAAGGCTCCTCCATGTCTTTTCATGCCTTGATAATTTAGATTTAGCACTGAATTGTACTCCATTTTGGGATATACACAGTTTGTTTACCCATTCATCTACTGAAAGATATGTTGGCTGCTTCCACGTTTTGGCAAATGTGAATAAAGCTGCTATAAACATTTGTGTGTGAGTTTTTATGTAGACATAAGTTTTCAGCCACTTTGGGTAAACATCAAGGAGTGTGTTTGCTGAATTGTAAGGTAATAATATGTTCAGTTTTGTAATAAACTGCCGAACCGACTTCCAGGCTGACTTTACCATTTTGCATTCCCATCAGCAATGAATGAGTTTCTGTTGTGCCAAATCTTCACCAGCATTTGATGTTGTCAGTGTTTTGGATTTTGGCCATTCTATTAGGTGAGTAGTGGTATCTCAATGTTGTTTTAATTTGTATTTCCCTGTGACATACAATGTGGAGCATCTTTTCACATACTTAATTATCATCTGTACATCTTTTTTGATTAAGTGTCTGTTCAGGTATTTTGCCCATCTTTTCATTGGGTTGTTCATTTTCTTATTGTTGGGTTTTAAGTGCTCTTTGAATATTTGGATAATAGTCCATTATCAGATATGTCTTTTACAAATATTTTATCCTAGTCTGTGACTTGGCTTCTCTTTCTTTTGACAGTGTCTTTAGGAAAACAGAACTTATTAATTTTAATGAAGTCCAGCTTATAAATGATCTATTTCTAGGATACTGTGTTCAGTGTTACATTTAAAAAGTCATTACTATACTTATGATCATTTGATTTTCGCTTGTTATCTTCTAGAAGTTTTAAAGTTTTGCATTTTATATTTAGGTCTGTGTGTGATCCATTTTGAGTTAATTTCTTCGAAGGGCACAAAGTCTGCTTCTATATTTTTTTTGCATGTGGATATTCAGTTTTTCCAGCATCATCTGTTGAAAAGTCTATCTTTTCTTTATTGTATTGCCTTTGAGTCTTTGTCAAATATAAATTTATTGTATTTATGTGGGTCTATTTCTGGGACTTCTGTTTTGTTCAGTTGATCTGTTTGTCTAGTCTTTTGCCAATATCACACTGTTTTGAATACTGTAGTGGCAAAGGTAACCAACCAAAGGTGCATACTAGTTAAAGAGAGCACGATAGATTTTATTCAGTAATAATTATTGCAATGGGGAAGATAGTTCAGCATGAGCTGAACACAACTTCACTGAAACAAAAGGGTGGATATTTTGTAGGGCTTGTATGCCCTAAGGGAAAAGCATTGAGGGGTGTTAAGTGGCATGGTGCACTCAACTAGCCCATGTGGATTTATTAATTGGCACTTATCCAAAGGAGAAACACACTTTTTATATTTTTCTAACAAGAGACAGTGGTGCAAGACAGAACATAGCACCCACTGGGCTGGGAGCAAGAGCAAGAATGATCTTTTCGAATGTTTGCATTTTAGAGAGAGGGCTCTCAAGTCCTTGAGAGGACAACCCTGGATGGTAGAAGGTTTTATTTCAAAGGGACAGAGAAAGAATTTATAATTGCAGGTTTTCTACTGCTCTAAGAGAGGATTCAGGGTCCTATCTGACAATCAACAGCTTTTGGCTGGGATAAACACTAAATTCTCCTGATAGCACTGAGCTTTCTCAGGCAGGCACTTTAAGGGGAGCTGGGGACATCATAGAAATGCATCTTTGAGCCGCTAGAAATTATGCTTGTTTATGTTGAAATTTCTTAATTTTGGGGGAGATAGATGAAATAATTTGTGCTAAGAGTCTGCAGTTTTTAAAAGCCAAGTTTGAGGCCTAGTCAAGATGTGGGCCAGAGGGGCCAGACTAGAGTTTGGTCAACAGAGTCTTTGACAGTAGCTTTATAGTAGGAGTGTCATTCCTCTGAATTTGTTCTCCTCCAATTCTATTTTGGATATTCTTGATCTTTTCCTTCTTAATAAAAATTTTAGAATCAATTTGTTGATATACACAAAATAACTTCCTTAGATTTTGATTGGGATTGCATTGCATTTACAGATCAAGTTGGGAAAATCCAACATCGTAACAATATTGAGTCTTTCTGTCCATGAGCAGGGAATATATTTTCATTTATTTCGTTCTTTGATTTCTTTTATCAGAAGTTTGTAATTATCTTTATGTAGATTTTCTACATATTTTGTTAGATTTTTACCTAAGTGTTTCATTTTTTGAGGTGTTAAAGTAAATGCTATTATGCTTTTTTTTTTGTTTTTTGTGGGTTTGTTTGCTGAGGAAGATTCTCCCTGAGCTAACATGCATGCCAATCTTCCTCTATTTAGTATGTGGGTTACTGCCATAGCCTGACCACTGACAAGTGGTGTAGGTCCATGCCTCGGAACTGAACCTGAGCCACCTAAGTGGAGCACGCTCAACTTAACCACTAGGCCATGGAGCTGGCCTCAATGGTATTGTGTTTTTAATTTCAAATTCCAACGTTTCATGGTTGGTATTTAGGAAAATGATTAACTTCCATTTACTAACTTCATATCCTCCAACCTTGATATAATCATTTATTAGCTCCAGTAGTTACTTTTTGTTGATTCTTTTGGATTTTTTAACAAAATATTCTCAATTCCTCCTTCTCATCCCTTATCTCATTGTTGTCATTTATTTCATTTGTGCATACTTTATACTCATCAAATATATTGTTGCTATTGTTTTGAACAGACTGTTATCTGTTAGATTAATTAAGAATAAGAAAAATAAAATTTTTTATTTTTTACTGTCACTTATTCCTTCTCTAATGCTTTTTCTTTATTTACATAGATCATAGTTTCTGGCCTATATCTTTCTCCTTCTTTCTGAAGAACTCCCTTTAACACTTCAAGGGAGGTGAACTGGTCACAAGCTTCTTCAGTTTTTGTTTGTCTAAAAGAGTCTTTATTTATGCTTCACTTCTGAAGTGTAATTTCACAGGTTACAGGATTTTAGGTTGATGGGGTTTTTCCTGTCAACACTTTGAATATTTTAATTTGCTCTTTTCTTGTTGCATAGTTTCTGGAGAGAAATCAGATGTAATTCTAACATTTGTACCTCTATAGCAAGGTATTTTTTCATACGGCTTCCTCCAAGATTTTTTTTTTTAATCTTTGAACTTCTGCAGTTTGAATTGTATGGCTAGGTATAGGAATTTTTGGCTTTTATCCTGCCTGTTGTTCTCTGAGCTTTCTGGGTCTGTGATTTGGTGTCCAACATTGATATGGGGGAAATTCTCCTCCATTACTGTTTCAAATATTACTTCTGTATTTTTTGCTTTCTTTTCCTTTTTGGATTCCCATTACATGTAAGTTACAACACATGATCAAAATCCCAGAAGTTCTTAGATATTCCAACTGTGTGTCCCAGAGTTTTTAGATATTCAGGTCTGTTTTTAAGTATTTTTTATTTGTTTTACTGCTTTGGACGTTTCTATTGACAGATTCTCAAGCACAAAGATGCTTTCTTCAGCCATGGCCAGTCTACTAATGAATCCATCAAAATCATTATTCATTTCTGTTACAGTGTTTTTTATTCCTAGTATTTCTTTTTGATTCTTTCCTAGAATTTCTTTGCTTACATTACTCATCTGTTTATGCTTGTTGTCTGCTTTTTCCATTATAGCCCTTAGCATATTAATCATAGTTGTTTTAGATTCAGTCTAATAATTCCAACATTTTTGACATATGTGATGTCAGATGTTTTGATGATTACTTTATCTCTTCAAATTGTATTTTACCTTTTAATTTTTTTTGTTGAAAGCCAGACATGATGTACTCATGAAAGGAACTCCAGTAAATAGGCCTTCAATAATGGGATGTTAGGGTGTAGGGGGAGGAGAAGCATTCTATGGTCATATGATTTGGTCTCACAGTGAGCCTGTGCTTCTGGGCTGTAAATTTCACAAAAGTCTCTCAGTTTTGTCCTTGCCTTCGATGGGACAAGAGGGAAATGCAGTTGTGTATTTCTCTTCCCCTCTATGGAAGGCTAGAGGCAGGCAGGATTTGGATATTTCTTTTCCCTCAGGTTCATTGGGCTCCGATAAAAACCCCAATATGGTTAGGCCTTCGTAAAATAGTTTCTTTTGATGTCAGGCCTTGTTATGAAAAATAGAATGCTCTGCCATATCTAAAAATGGTTACTTTTTCCATCTCCCTACTGGAAACATAAGGGGATTTTTCTCCAAAATGCACTGTGAGGACCTGGTAGAGCTCTAGAAGGTAAAACTCACAAAAAAGCAGGTGCCCACTTGGAGTTTTTGACTCTTGCACTGCACATGCATCCCAGGTGTCTCTTCATCTTCTTATAAGTACACTAGTTCTATTGGATCAGGGTCCCACCCTTATGACTTCATTTAGCCTTACTCAATTTTTTAAAAACCCTATCTCCAAATACAGTTACATTTGGGGTTAAGGTTTATACATATGAATTTAGAGAGGAAACATAATTCAGTCCATAATAATGTTTATTATACTTCTTTTCTCATTTTTCCAAATATTGAAGTTATAATATAAATATATTCAGTTTCTTTACTTTTAAGTAAGAATCTTGCCGTTCCTGTACAGATTGTAGAAAAAGAGTCATTAATTCTTCTTACCAGCTTTCTATAGATTGAAATTTTTCAAAAGTACTGACAAAAATTCTTAGCTTAAAATTCAATGAATTTCTCCCTTAGAGAATCTCTCAGTTGCAGTAAACAAACACTTTATACATAGCAAAATGAAAATTACTTGATGGTTTTAAATTTACTCTATAAAGACTAAAGACAATTAGTTGATTTATATTCACAGTCAAAAGCAGCTAGGGAATCCAGTGAGTTGACTCTCCTGTGGTCGGAGCTATCATTTCAAAATTTTATGTGCATCTTTTATAGTTTATAATAGACAGAAGTTCAGTTGTTATTTGCTATAGGCATCTCCATAGCCACCCAGGAGGGAAAGGTTCACTATTCCTCACCCCTCCATTTTTACTTTTTCTGAACAAAGTTTTTTGACATATTTCACTGACAGGGTTGTTCTTATAGTTCCTACCACTGCCACCCAAGTTCAGTGGATCACTGGGAGGACTCACAGGTGCCAACATATAGTCATACTCACAGATATGATTTATTACAGCAAAAAGGCAAAAAGCAAGAGTTGATTCTTTTGTATGGTGTTAAGATGTGTGCAATTTCATTCTTTTGTATGTGGATATCCAATTTTATCCTACATCATTTGTCGAAAAGACCATCCTTTCCCCATTGTGCATTCCTGGCATCCTTGTCCAAGATCAGTTGACTGTATATCTGTGTGTTTATTTCTGAGCCCTCTATTCTGTTCCACCGATCTATGTGTCTGATTTCATGTCTGTACCATACTCTTCTGATTATACTAGCTTTGTAATATATTTTGAAATGAGCAAGTGTGATACTTCCAACTTCGTTATTCTTGCTCAAAATTGCTTGGGCTATCCAGGGTCTTTAAGGATTTCATATGAATTTTAGAAATCTCTTTTCTATTTCTGTAAAAACTCCCATTGGAATTTTGATAGAGATTTCATCGAATCTGTAGATCCCAGTGGGTACTATGGACATTTTAACAATATTAATTCTTCCAATCCATAAACACGGGATTTCTTTCCACTTTTTTGTGTCTTACTTAACTTCTTTTATCAAAGTTTTGTAGTTTTCAGTGTACAAGTGCCACGTATCCTTAGTTAAGATAATTCTTAGGTTTATTATGTGTTCGATGCTATCTTAGTCTGTTAGGGCTGCTATTACAGAATACCACAGGCTGGGTAGCTTATAAAGAGCAGAGATTATTTCCCACAGTTCTGGAGGCTGGAAGTCGGAGATTGGGGTTCCAGGATGGTCAAGCGAGGGCCAACATCTGGATTGCAGACGTCTTGTTGCATCGTCACGTGGCAAAATGTGCCAGAGATCTCTCTGGAGCTTCTTTTATAAGGCACTAATCCCATTCATGACAGTTCTACTCTCATAACTTAAGCATCTCCTAAGTTTTCGTATGTTGTGTTCTCATTTTAATTTGTCTTAATATATTTTCTAATTTACCTTTTAATTCTTCTCTGACCTATTGTTTGTTCAGCAGGGTGGTATTTAATTTCCACTTACTTATAAATTTTCCAGCTTTCCTTCTGTTTTAATTTCTAGTTTCATTACACTGTGGTCAGAAAGGATACTTGGTATGACATAAATCTTCTTAAATTTGTTAAGACTTCTTTTGTGACCTCAAAAGTTATCTATCCTGCAGAATATTCAGTATGTACTTGAAAGGAATGTATACTTTCCTGCTGTTGGGCCGAATGTTCTGGATACTATTGTTAGATCCGTTTGTCCATAGTGTTAAGTTCACTGTTTCTTTGTTGATTTTCTGTTTTTTCTGTCCATTGTTGAAAGTAGGGCATTGAAATCTCCTACTATTATTGTTTGCTCTCTATTTCTCCTTTGATATCTGCCAATATTTACTTTATATATTTAGGTTCTCTGATATTGAGTTAGTTTATGTTTATAATTGTCATATCTTCCTGATGAATTTATCTTTTTATCATTTTATAATATCTTCCTTTGTCTCTCATACCAGTTTTTGACTTAAATACTATTATGTTGGATATAAATATAGCCACTCCTTCTATCTTTTTACCATTTGTATGGAATATCTTTTTTTCATCCCTTCATGTTCACTTTATGTGTGTACTTACATCTAAAGAGAGTATCTTGGAGACAGAAAGTAGTTGAATCTCGTTTTTTGGTTTTGTTTTTTTTGCTGGGAAAGATTTGCCCCAAACTAACATCTATTGCCGATCTTCCTCTTTTTTTTATTTTTTCCTCCTCAAAGCCCCAGTACATAGCTGCATATTCTATTTGTAAGTTCTTCAATGTGAGCTAGTGCCACATTATGGCTACTGACAAACAAGTGGTGTGGTTCCACAACTGGGAACCAAACGACGGCCGCTGAAGCAGAGAACACCAAAGTTTAACCAGTAGGCCATCAGGGCTGGCTCAAATCTTGTTTTTTTAAATCAATTCAGCCACTCTATATCTTTTGACTAGGAAATATTATCCAATTCCATTTAAGGTAATTATTGAAAGGATTTTCTCTTGCCGTTTTGTTAAATGTTTTCTGTATGTCTATACTTTGTCTCTCTTTTCCTCTTTTGTTGTCTTTTTTTGGGTTTTGTTGATATATTGTGTTGATATGCTTTGATATCTTTCTCATATTCTTTTATGTAGCTTCTTGGGCTTTTTTTATGGTTCAATTGGGGCTTGCACAAAATATCTTATGGTAATAACAATCTATTTTAATCTGATGAAAACTTTAACTTCAATTTCATGCAAAACCTCTACACTTTTACTCCCCCCATCACTTACACACAATATATTTTTCATGTCACAATATAAATTTATTTATATTATGTAGCTATTGACATATTTTTAGTTATAGTTATTTTTAATACTTTTGTCTTTTAACATTTATACTAGAATTTAAATGGTTTATCTACCACCATTACAGTAATATGGTATTCTCTATTTGTCTATATTTTACCTTTACCAGTGAATTTTATGCTTTAATATTATTTATAGTGCTGTTTATCATGCTTTTATTTCAACTTGAAGAACTTCCTCTAGCATTTTATATAAATCAGGTCTAGCGGTGAAGAACTCCTTCAGCTTTTGTGTTTCTGGAGAAGTCTTTAGCTCTCTTTCCTATAATGAGGGAGAGTTTTGCCAGGTATAGTGTCTTGCTTAGCAGTTATTTTCTTTTAGCACTTTGAATATATCATCCCACTCTCTTCTGGCCTGCAAGATTTCTCCTGAAAAATCTTCTCATGGTCTTATGTGGTTTCTTTTGTACATAGCAAGCTGCTCTTCTCTTGTTTTCAAATTTTTCTTTGTCTTTTGGCAATTTGATAATAATATGTCTCCACGTGGATTTCTCCAAAGAAATTATATTTGGTATCTTTTGGGATTCTTGGATTTAGATATCCTTTTCCCTCCCCAGATTGGAAAATTTTTTAGGTATTATTTCTTTTAATAAACTTTCTGGTCCACTCTCTCTCTTCTCCGTCTGAGACTTCTAAATGTATATATTGGTTTGTTTGATGGTGTGCCATAATCCCTTCAACCTTTCTTAATTTTTATTCTTTTTTCTTTTTTCTCCCCTTACTGATTTCCAATAACTTATCTGTGTGATCACTTATTTTTTTCTGCCTACTCTAATCTACCATTGAACACTTTTAGTGAATTTTTCAGTTCAGTTTTTATATATTTCAGTTCCAAAATTTCTGCTTTGTTCTTTTATAGATTTTTGTTTTATCTCTGTCAGAGTTCTCAATTTGTTCATGTATTGTTGTCCTGAACTCATTAAGCATTTTTTTGACAGTTATTTTGAATCATCCATCATGTTATACTGAGATCTACATTTCATTAGAGTCAGTCTCTGGAGTTTAACCTTGTTTCATTTTTTGGATCATGTTTTCCTATTTCTTCATTTTCCTTGAATCTTTGTGTTGATATCAAGACATTAGGAAAAAAAACGACCACCTTTCCCCGTCTTCATGGATTGGGCTCATACAGAAGAAAATCTTCACAAATCAACCTGTCCACAGCTTCTGTGGGCCTGCTAAACCTTCATTCTAGTTCAAACTGCCCTCTTTGTTCTAAGTGCCTTCCGGCCATCTAAAGTATGTAGGGTCTCATCAGCACTCCAAGACAATTGAGACAGAGACTAGATCTCTGGGAAACATGAAAAATGTTGAAACACTTCATGTGAGTTTCAATTCTTCCTCCTCTGGGAGATTCTGGGAGCTAGTGTTTATTGCCTGCTTGCTCTGCATTGAGGTGGAGGGAGGATCTATGGCAAATGCCTGAATGCTAGTTCAACCCACTGTTTTTGTTCTTTGCAGTCCTCAGGGACCTAGAATATTCTGTGCCCCATCAGTGCTCCAAGACAGGCAAGATTGAAGCAAGTCTCCAAAGCATCACCAGGGATCTGTGGTCCAAATCTTTCTCTTCTCAGTGAGAAGCTGGGAACTGGGTTTTCCTCTCGATCATATAGCACTGTACTAGGGTGAGGATTATGGGGAGAGAATATATCCAATTTTACTACCAGTTATGATGTGGTTGGTTTTGCACTTACTCATGGTTAAAGAGCCTCTCAACTAGTTTCTGGATTTCTAATAAAATGACTTGATCTACATATTGCTGTTGAATAGATGTATCTGTGGGGAAAAGGAGAGTCCAGAATTTCCTATTTGCCATTTTACCAAATTCAATCTAAAAGTATTTTTTTAATTTTCCTTGTTATTTCTTCATTGACCTATTTGCTATTTTAGAGTACATTGTTTAATTTCAGAAAACATTTAAGTATTTGAAAATTTCTTTTGAGTGTTAACTCCTACTTTTATTCCACTGTGTTGAGAGAACATACTTTGCATTATATAAATCTCTTTAAATTCATTGAGGTATTTTTTTACATTCTAGCATGTGGTCCATCCTGTAGAATGTTTCACGTGCATTTGAGAAGAATATGCATCCTTGTGCTAGTGCATGGAGTATTCTGTAGATATATTTCAGGTCTAGTTTGTTCATAGTGTTGTACATGTTTTCTATATAATTGCTTATTTTCTGTCTTGTTGTTCCATCCATTAATGAAAGTTGAGTATTAAATTATCTAACTATTAATGTTGAATTACCTATTTCTCCCTTCATTTCTGCCAGTTTTTGCATTGTGTGCTTTGGGGCTCTGTTGTTAAGTTCATGTATATATAATTGTTATGTATACCTGATAGATTGAATATTTTATCATTATAAATTATCCCTGCTTATTTTTATTAATATATTTGACTTAAGGTCTGTTTTGTATAACATTAGCATAGCCACTACAGTTTTCTTATGCTTACCATTTGCGTAGTATATCATTTGACGTCATTTTACTTTCATCATATTTATATATTTTAATCAAATTTGTCTCCTGTAGCCAACACAGGACATGGCTCTTGTTTTTTTTTTCCAATCTGACAATCTCTGTTTTTCATTGGATTGTCTAATTCATGCACATTTAGTATTATTGTTGCTATGATTGAGTTTTACATCTTCTGCTTTGTTTTTTTGTGTGTCTATGTCATTTTTTTTTGTGCTGAGGAAGACTAGCCCTTGGCTAACATCTTTTGCCAACCTTCCTCTTTTATTGCTTGAGGAAGATTAGCCCTGAGCTAACATCTGTGCCAGTCTTACTCCACTTTATATGAGAGTTGCTACCACAGCATGGCTGATGGTATAGGTCTATGCCTGGGATCCAAACCTACAAACCTGGGCTGCCAAACTTAACCACTATGCCATGGGGCTGGCCCTTATGTCTATGTCATTTTTGCTTCTCTATTATTATTTAATATTTTCTTTTGTATTAAGTGGATATTTTTAGCACAACATTTTAATTCTTTCAATGATATTTTATTATATTTTTTGAGTTATGTCCTTAATGATTACTGTAGGACCTGCAAAAGACACATTTTCTGAGATCTTCAGATTTATACTGACTAAATTACAGTGAAATATGGAATCATGTTTCATTCTCTTCCCTCTATTTTAGTTCTATTATTGTTATACATATTACTTACATATACATCTTACAAAATTAACAATATATTGCTATCATGTTGCTTTATGTGATCTTATATTTTTAATGAAGTTGAGAGAAAAAAGGAGACAGGTAATGTTTGCAAAGTATGTTATATTAACCTTCTTATTTACCCTTTCTGATCTTCTTCACTTCTTCTTATATAATTCAGTTACCATTTTGTGACATTTATTTACTCCAATATAGCTCTGTCACCATCTGCCTTCTTTGTGCTGTTCTTGTCAAGTACATTACATTTTTATAAGTTACAGGCCCAACAACATAATTATATTTTTGTTTTAGGCAATTGCTTTTTAAATTAGTCAAGAGAAGAAAGAAGAAATATGCATTTATATTGTATTTTCTCATTTACACATGGATCCAAATTACTGTATGTGGTCACTTTCTTTCAGTCTGAAAAACTTTCTTGTTTTTTTGTAAAGCAGATGTATTAGCAACAAATTAACTCCTTTTGGTTGTCTATGATTGTCTTTAAAGCATTTTTACTTTGAAAGATCCTTTTACAAGGTATAACATTTTTTGATGGAATTATTTTCCTTTCAACACTTTATGTATGTTGTCCACTGTCTTCTGGCTTCCATTGTTTCTAATGAGGTATCAGTTGTTATTATTGGGGTTCCTTTGTATTTATGAATTGATTTCTCTTGCTGAATTCAACATTTTCCCTTTGGCTTTAGCTTTCAACATTTTCACCATGATGTGTCTGGGTGTGAATTTTTTTTCTGTTTATCTTATTTGCTCTTCTTAGTTGTATAGATTATTCTTTTTTAATAAAATTTTTAAGGCTTTCAGTCATTATTTCTTTGAATATTTTGTCTATCCCTTTATACTTCTAATCTTTTGGTACTCTAATTACATGTATGTTCCTGCAATTAATGGTACCATAACTCTCTGAGGTTCTGTTCATTTTTTTATTCTTTTTTCCCTCTGTTTTCAGATTGAATCATCTGTATCAATTAATTCACCCATTATTTCTTCTACCAGTTCATATCTACTACTGAGCCATTCTAATATTTGTTAATGCATTTATTGTACTTTTCAACCCCTAAATCTCCATTTTGGATTTTTCTTTTAATATTTCAATCTCTATATTGATGTTTTGTATTTTAAAGAGAGTGTCTTCGTACGTTTCTTTTATTTTTCAAGTGTGGTTTCCATTAGCTCTTTAAACATATTTATAATGGCTTCTTTGGTGAAAGATAAAGGGACTCCAAAGATTATTTCTCCCATAAAAGCAATTTAAAAATGGGCACATCTTATTAGAATCAACTTCTTTAGAAGTGTGGAAATTAACCAACAGCTTTCAGGATTCTGAACAACATTTATTCCAGAGAAATGGCTGAATCTCCATAATAAAAGTAAGCATTTTGTTATTTTTATTGTCCTATGCCCATACTAACATTCAATTTTCACAATAGTCTTGAATACAAATAGCCCAAAATCACAGTAAAAATTATCAGCCTGTTAGCCGCCACTAGTGGAAGAACTAGCTTTCAACTCTTTCAAATCCCCATTAGCAAAAATTGTCATTATTTGACACGTTTGTTAGGTCAATGGAAGAGCCCATTTGAAAGGCCATCGCTATTTGATATAACTGATCTTACTTTACGTAGAAAGATTTTTTTGTTAAAAATGTTATTAATAATTATTTAAGTTCATTGTTTCCTGAGGCAGTGGAAAAACCTGAGGTAAACTACAAGCTATAAAAACTAGAAAGTAAATCTTAGGAAACAAGATATCCATAGAGTCCTTGAAATTTTCTGGCTATTTCTGAGATTTAGAGGATCATGCATGTGCAAAGAGCAGTGTGCTGTCCCTG
This sequence comes from Equus quagga, assembly GCF_021613505.1. Taxonomy (NCBI): domain Eukaryota; kingdom Metazoa; phylum Chordata; class Mammalia; order Perissodactyla; family Equidae; genus Equus; species Equus quagga. The sequence goes on along the minus strand of NC_060276.1, from coordinate 62,493,773 downwards.
GATACTGCCCATGTTTAAGAAATAATTGAGAAGGCCCTCAGATCCAACTTTGATCTGTAGGTGGCACACTGTGCAATTAGGAAATAAAAAAAAAGTAGAGCTATGACTGCTGAAATGAGTGTTGAAGGCAAGTCTTAACATGCACAAACAGGCCATCAACAAAAACTTGGAGACTTATTGGCTCCAGAACTTTAAAGAAAGCTGTCTACAAGCTTTAGCTTGACATTAATCTGAGCAGACACTTCCTTGGCCACAAATGATAAAGAATATAGACGTTACAGAATTAATTCAGAAAAGTTACTAAACAAATAACAAATACAACAAACAGCAGCAATAATCCCTGAGAAGGAGGAAGATACTGATTTCCATATTTGTCATATTATTTATTTTGCATGTTTACTTTTCAACCAAAACAACAAAAGATGGAAAGAAACAAGAAAATATGACCCATAGACAGAAAATAAAGTGGCCAAAATTAACTTTCAGCAAAGACGCCCAGATGATGTATTTACTCGACAAGAAATTTAAATGTTATTTTAATATATTCAAAACATAAAAAAACCATGTCTAAGAAACATGTACAGAAGTATGAGATTCACATCTAACCAAGTATAGAATATCAATAAAAGGATAAAAATTACAAACGGAGCCAATATAACTTATAGAGGTGAAAAGTTTAATAAATAAAATAAAAATTCATTAGAGAGTCCAACAGAAGATTTTGAGAGGACAGATAAAAGAATCAATTAACTTAAAATAGATCAATAGAGATTATTTAGTGTCAAAACAGAGAGGAAAAAAAGAATGAAAAAAAGTGAACAGAGTCTCACAGATCAGTGAGATATCATCAAGCATCAAGCATGTCAACACACACAGAATAAGGTTCAAGAAGTATAAGAGACATAGAAAGGGGAAAAAAATATTTGAAAAAACAATACCAAATGTTCCACCACAGGCCCAGCAGGGCTAAGGCAGTGGGGTCTCGTACCGAGAGACCAATGAAATGACCTGGAGACTGTGAACAAGACATATAGATTTATTGGGTCCTACTTATATGAGAGTGTCCAGTGGTGGCTGGCTGGATGGAAGTATATAGGCACCCACAACCACCCCCTAAGAGAAGCTTGCTTAAGTAGGCAGAGGAACAAAGACTGCATGCTTGCCAAAGGGCTGTCCTTGGTATGACCAGCATTCCCAGGAACAGTAGCTCACATGGAGGGGCTTTGTGTCCCTGTAAGACATGATGTTATTCTCATGGGATAAGGGAGCATCCAGGCTGACAGGCCTGGATTGTTACAAATCCTGGTAGTCGGGCTGCCTGTCCAGAAGGGAGCTAGAAGGACACATGATTATAATGGGCCTAGGGGTTTCTGCTGAGCAAGAAAGGCCCAGGCCCTACACCAAATCTCTCACAAATTTAATGAAAATGTGAGTCTACAAATCCAAGATGTTCAATGAATTCTAATTGGGATACATTCATAGGTAACCTACACTTATATACATCATAAACAAACTGTCAAAAGCCAAAAACAAAGCACCAACAGAAAAATGAGTCATTATGTATAATGGATTCTCAGTAAGATGAACAGCAGACTTATCATCAGAAAGAATGGAAGCATGAAGCCAGTGGGGTTGCAGATTCAAAGTACTTAAAGAAAAATAAAAACACGCCAACCAAGAATTCTATGTCTAGCAAAATTATCCATTAAAACGATGGAGAAATTAAGATGTACCAACACTATGTTGAGTAATATGATGACAGCAAGCATTTTTGTCTTGCTCTTGATATCAGGGAAAAGCATCAATATTCACCAATAAGTGTAATGGTCTCCTTGGGATTTTTGAAGATATTTATCAGATTGAGAAAGTTCACTTCTATTCCCATTTTGTTGTTGAGTGTTTTTATTTTAATCATAAAAAGATATTGGGTTTTGTCAAATGTCTTTCCATGTCTACTGAGATGATCATGTGTTTTTTGTCCTTATTCTATTGATATAGTGTATTACATTAGCTAATTTTCATTTGTTAAACCAATCTTGCATTCCTGCCATGGTGCCCACTTGATCATGGTACATAATTCATTTTCTCTTTTCTTCAACTATTTAACTGACATCATAATGGTTTATAACATGTCATTTCAAGTGTACATTATTATTTAGCAGTTTTGTATAGACTGCATGATGCTCACAACTAGTAGTCTAATTTTTATCCATCACCCAACATATGTGCCCCTTTACCCCTTTTGCACCCCCAACCCCCTTCCCCTCTGATAACCACTAATCTGTTCTCTTTATCCATGTGTGTGTTTATCTTCCACATATAAGTGAAATCATGCAATGTTTGTCTTTCTCTATCTCTCTTATTTTGCTTAACATCATACCCTCCAGGTCCATCCATGTTGTTGTGAATAGGTCGATTTTGTCTTTTTTATGGCCGAGTAGTATTCCATTGTAAATACATACCACATCTTCTTTATCCACTCATCCATAGAAAGAGACTTTTGTTTATTCCATGCCTTGGCTAAAGTGAATAATGCTGCAATGAACAGAGGTGCATAAATCTCTTTGAACTGTTGATTTCAAGTTCTTTGGACAAATAGCCAGTAGTGGGATAGTTAGATCACAGGATATTTCTATTTTTAATTTTTTGAGAAATCCCCAAACTGTTTTCCATAGTGGTTTCACCAGTTTGAATTCTCACCAGAACTCTACAAGGGTTCCCTTTTCTCCATATCCTCTCCACATTTGTTATTTTTGTCTTGGTAATTAGAGCCATTTGGTCAGGTATAAGGTGATAACTCATTGTAGTTTTGATTTGCATTTCCTTAATAATTAGTGATGTCGAACATTTTTTCATGTGCCTGCTGGCCATCTGTATATCTTCCTTGGAAAAATGTCTGTTTGTATTCTCTGCCCATTTTTTGATCTGGTTGTTTGTTTTCTCGTTGTTGAGATGTATGAGGTCTTTATATATTTTGGAAATTAATATCTTCTCTAAAATGTGATTTAAAATTTTTTTCTCCCAAGTGGTGGGTTGTCTTTTCACTTTGTTCATGATTTCCCTTGCCTTATAGAAGATTTTTTAGCCTGATGTAGCCCCATTTCTTATGTTTTTCTTTTGTTTCCCTTGCCTTAGCAGACATGGTATTTGAAACAATGCTGTAAAGACCAATGTTAAAGAGTGTACTGTTTATATTTTCTTCTAGGAGTTTTATGGTTTCAGGTCTTACATTAAAATCTTTAATCCATTTTGAGTTAATTTTTGTGTATGGTGCAAGACAATGGTCTACTTTCATTCTTTTGCATGTAGCTCTACAGTTTTCCCAACAACATTTAAAGATACCTCCTTTCTCCATTGTATGTTCTTGCCTCCTTTGCCAAAGATTAACTGTCCAAAGTTGTGTAGTATTTTTTATGGGGCTTCAATTATGTTCCATTGATCTGCATGTCTGTTTTTGTACAGATACTATAATGTTTTGATTACTATAGCTTTGTAGTATATTTTGAAGTCAGGAATTGTGATGCCTCCAGATTTTTTCTTTTTCCTCAGGATTTCTTTGGCTATTTGGGATCTCTTATTGTTCCACGTAAGTTTTAGGAGTCTTTGTTCTATTTCTGTGAAGAATGCCATTGGAATTTTCATTGGGATTGCACTGAATTTGTAGATTGTGTTAGGTAATATGGAATTCTAACTATGTTTATTCTTCCAGTTGTTGAGCATGGAATATCTTTCCATTTTTTCAAGTTCTTTCAGTAATGTCTTATAGTTTGTAGTGTATAGGTCCTTCACCTCTTTGTTTTATTTCATTCCTAGATATTTTATTCTTTTTGTTGAAGTTGTAAATGGGATTGTATTCTTGACTTCTCTCTGCTAGTTCATTATTAGTGAATAGAAATGCAATCAATTTTTCTATGTCGATTTTGGACCCTGAATCTTTGCTGTGGTTGTTGATTATTTCTGATTGATTCTTTAGGGTTTTCTATGTATGTAATCATGTCATCTGCAAAAAAAAGTGAGAGTTTCACTTCTTCCTTTTCTATTTGGATTCCTTTTATTTATTTTAGCTTGTCTAATTACTCTGGTGAATATTTCCTGTACTGTGTAGAGTAGGAGTGGCAAGAGCAGGCACCATAATCTTGTTCTTGTTCTCAATGGGATGGCTGTTAGTTTTTCATTGCTAAATACGATGTTGGCTGTGAGTTTGTCATGTATGTCCTTTATTATTTTGAGGTACTTTCCGTATATGGCCATTTTACTGAGAGTTTTTATCACAAATGTATGTTGGATCTTGTCAAATGCTTTCTCTGCATCTATTGAGATGATCTTGTTATTTTTATTCCTCATTTTGTTAATATGGTGCATCACATTGGTTGATTTGTGCATGTTGAAACATCCCTATGTCCCTGCTGTAAATCCCACTTGTTCATTGTATATGATCCTTTTAATATATTTGCCAATATTTTGTTGAGGATTTTTGCATCTATATTCATCATCAGTATTGACCTGTAATTTTCCTTCTTGCTGTTGTCCTTGTCTGATTTTGGGATCAAGATAATGTTGGCCTCATAGAATGACTTATGAAGTGTTCTATTTTCTTCAATTTTTTGGAATAGTTTGAAAAGGATAGGTATTAAACCTTCCCTACATGTTTGGTGGAATTCTTCTGAGATGACACCTGGTCCTGGTCTTCTGTTTTTTGGGAGGCTTGTTATTATCATTTTGATCTCTCTACTTGTGATTGGTCTATTCAGATTCTCTACTTCTTTATTCAGTTTTGGGAGTCTAAGAATTTACCCATTTCTTCTAGGTTATCCATTTGTGGGCATATAGTTTTTCATAGTATGCTTTTATAATCTTCTGTTTTTCTGTGGTATGAAATGGAATTTATCCTCCATAATTTTTAATTTTATTTATTTGAGACTTCTCTCTTTTTTTTCTTAGTGAGTCTAGCTAAGGATTTGTCAATTTTGTTTATCTTCTCAAAGAACCAGCTCTTAGCTTCATTGATCCTTTCTACTGTTTTTTCAGTCTCCATTTCATTTGTTTCTACTCTAATTTTTATTATTTCCCTTCTTCTGCTAACTTTGGGCTTTGTTTGCTCTTTTTCTAGTTCTTTTAGGTGTAGTTTAAGATTAATTATTTGAGATTTTTCTTGTTTGTTGTGGTGGGCCTGTATTACCATGAATTTCCCTCTTATAACCACTTGTGCTGTATACCATAAGAGTTGGTATGTTGTATTTTCATTCATTTGTCCCTAGGTATTTTTTAATTTCTTCTTTGATTTCTTCCTTGATCCAGTGGCTGATCAGTGGCATATTATTTAGTCACCACATATTTGTGACTTTCCCAGCTTTTGTCTTATCATTGATTTCTAGTTTCATAGGATTCTGGTTTGAAAAGATGCTTGATAAAATTTCAATCTTCTTATATTTATTAGGTCTTGCCTTGTTTCCCAATATATGGTCTATCTTTGTTAACGTTCTATGTGTCCTTGAGAAGAATTGTATTCCTCTGTTTTTGGATGAAATTGTCTCTATATATCTAAGTCCATCTGATCACATTTCATTTAAATACACTATGTCCTTGTTTACTTTCTATCCAGATCATACATCCATTGATATAAATGGAGTGTTGAGGTCCTCTACTATTAATGTGTTGTTGTTAATTTTTCCCTTTAAGTCTATTAATAGTTGCCTTATATACTTTGGTGCTCCCCATGTTAGGTGCATGCATATTCATAAGTGTTTTCTCCTCTTGGTGGAAAGTTGCTTTTGTCATTATATATTGCCCCTTTTGTCTCTCACTGTCTTTTTTATCTTTATGTCTGCTTTGTCTGATATAAGTATGGCAACACTTGCTCTCTTGTGTTTGCCATTTGCATGGAGTATCATTTTACATCCCTTCACTCTGAGCCTACGTTTATCTTTAGAGGTGAGATGTATTTCCCAGAGGCAGTATTTTTTTGGTCTTGTTTTTTAATCCATCCACCTCATCTGTCTCTTTTGATTGGAGAATTCAATTCATTTATATTTAGAGTGATTATTGATATATGATAGCTTAATACTGCCATTTTATCTCTTGTTTTCTGGTTGTTCTATATTTCCATTGTTTCTCTTTCTTTGTATTTCCAACTGTGATTTCAGTTTGGTGGATTTCTGTGCTGGTTTTCTCAGTTTTCTCTTTATTTATGAATTGTGGCTCTGCTCTGAATTTTTTAGTGGTGACTGTGAAGTCTGTAAAAGATCTCATTTGATGAGATAGTCCATTTTCTAATAGCCACTTATTACCATTAGCCTATGCAAAATCTATCCCTTTCCTCTTTCCCTTCTGAGTTATTGTTGTCACAAGTCATTCTGTTTTGTGTTGGGAGTTTGTGACTAAGTTGAAGTGTTTATAGTTACTTTTGATACTTTTCTTCCCTTTATCTTTTAAGCTATAATTAAATATTTGCTACCTGTTCTGAAAAAGAGCTGAAGTTTTCTGATTTTGTCTGGCTATTTATCCCCTTGCTCAAAGCTTTGTAGACCTTTGCCTTTTTGTTTCAGGAATGAGGGCATCCTTGATGATTTCTTGTAGGGAGGTCTAGTGGTGATGAACTCCCTCAGCTGGATATGAAGAACACAGGTGAGATAAAAAATAATCTAGAATCCTTAAAAAATAGAGCTGACATTGTGTAAGTCTAGTTTCTCCCTCAGATTCAAGAAATTCTTTTATTTGCTCTTTTTCTAGTTACTTCAACGGAATATTTATTTTTTATTGAGATAATATTGGTTTGTAACATTATATAAATTTCAGGTGTACATCATTATATGTTAACCTCCATATAGACTATATCATGTTCACCTCTAAAAGTCTAATTGCCATCCACCATTCTACAAACATTCCCCATTACCCCTTCACCCTTCCACACTCTCCATTCCCTCTGATAATCACTAATGTATTCTCTGTATCTATGTGTTTGTATGTTGTTGTTATTGTTTTATCTTCCACATATGAGTAAAATCATACAGTCTTTGGCTTTGTTTGTCTGACTTATTTTGCTTAACATAATCCATATTATTGTAAATGGCATCTTTTCTTATGGCAAAGTAGTATTCCTTTGTGTGTATATATATATATATACATTTATATACATATATATATGTAACATATCTTCTTTATCCATTCATCTGAAAATGAGCACTAAGGTTGTTTATAAGTCTTGACTATTGTGAACAATGCTGCAATGAACACTTTGCTTAGATCATTTAGTCCTTTTACATTTAAAGTAACTATTGATATGTATGCATTTGTTGCCATTTTGTTACTTTTTCTGGATATTGTCATAGTTCTTCACTGTTCCTTTCTTTTGCTTTCTTGTGATTTGATGATTTTCTTTGTGTCTGGGTTTCTTTCTCTTTTTTGTTTGCTTATTATAAGTTTTTGGTTTGTGATTACCCTAAGATTTATATATAATAACCTATGTCTATAGCAATCTATATTAAGTTGATAGTCTCTTAGGTTTGACATCTTACTAAAGCCATACACTTTTGCTCCCCCCACACACATTTTATGTTTCTGACATCATATTTTGCCTCTTTTAACATTGTGTATTCCTTACCCTCTTATTATAGATATGGATGATTCTAATACTTTTGTCTTTTGGCCTTCATACTAGCTTTATAGGTGATTTATCCACTATCTTTACTATATATTTGCCTTTACCAGTGATATTTTTTCTTCGCTAATTTTCTTATTTCTATTTATGGCCTTTTCTTTTTCACTTAAGGAAGTTTCTTTAACATTTTTTATAAGACTGATTTAGTAGTGATGGAATCCTTTAGTTTTCACTTGTCTGGAAAGCTCTTTCTCTCTCCTTCCATCTGAATGATATCCTTGCCAGGTAGAGTATTCTTGGTTGTATTTTTTTCCTTTCAGCACTTTGACTATATTACACCATTCCCTTCTAGCCTGTAAGGTATTTGCTGAAAAGTCAGCTGATAGCTTTATAGGGTTTCCCTTGGATGTAATATGTTGCTTTTCTCTTTCAGCTTTTAAGATTCTCTCATTATCTTTAATTCTTCACAGTTTAATTATAATGTATCTTGGTGTGGGCCTCTTTGGATTCACCTTGTTTGGAACTCTCTGTGCTTCCAGCACCTAGATGTCTGTTTTCTTCCCCAAGCTTTGGAAATTTCCAGCTATTATATCTTCAAATAAGTTCTCTGACCCTTTGTCTCTCTCTTTTCCTTCTGGGACACCTATAATGTGAATGTTAGTACACTCGATGTTGTCTCAGGGGTCTCTTAAACTGCCCTTGTTCTTTTTAATTCTTTCTTCTGTTCAGCTTCAGTGATTTCCTCTACTCTGTTGTACAGAACACTGATTTGTTCTTTTGTGTCATCTACTCTGCTGTTGATTCCCCCTAGTGAATTTTTTATCTTAGTTATTGTATTCTTCAGTTGTGATTAGTTCTTTTTTTCTAATTCTTTGTTGAAGTTCTTACTGTGTTCATCTTTCCTTCTCCCAAGTTCAGTGAGCATCCTTATGACCATTAGTTTGTACTCTTTAAGAAGTAGGCTGTTTCATTTAGTGCTTTTTTTGAGAACTTGTCCTGTACTTATATTTGAAACATATTCTTTTGTATCCTCATTTTGCCTACTTCTCTGTCTTATTTTTATGTATTAAGTGTATCAGCTACATCTCCCAATCTTGGAAATGTGGCCTTATGTAGGAGATGTCTTATGAAGCCCAGCAGTGTGCTTCCATGTGGTCACCCTTGCCAAGTGCTCCAAGGGTTTCTCTTGTGTGGGATGCATGTGGCCTTCTATTGTGGCAGGGCTGCTATTTCTGTAATCATGTAGGTAGGATGAATTGGCCACAAAGCTGGATGGTTGAGAACCCCAGACACATGTGACTGCTACAGGCATATTGTTGGGCAGGGCAAGTTCTAAGTATGGCTGGCTGCAAGGCCCAGTTGTGCACAAATACTGCAGGTTCACTGGTAAGTGGGTCAGGCTCCCATTTGGCTGGTTGTAAGGTACAGCAATACATGGCTATTGTGAACATATTTCTGGGTGGTGCAAGGCCCTGGTGTCACAGGCTACTAGGCCTGGGGTCACACAACTGCTGTAGACCCCCAGTGTGGCTGGCTGCATGGCCTGGTGGCACTCAGCTGCCTGAAGTATACTGTTGGGTGGGCAAACCCTCAGTAAGGCTAGCTATGCAGCATGTGGCTGTTGCTAGCTCCCTCTTGTGTGAGGCAGGCTTCTTATGTGTGTTGGCTATGGAGCCCAGTGGTGCACAGCTGCCTTGGGCGCACTGTTTGATGGAGCAGACACCCAGTGTGGACTTGCTATGTAGTCTTTGGGCATGCAATTGAATCAGGTGTGTTGGTTGATGGGGCATGCTTTCTGTACAGCAGCACACAATCATTTCAGGCATGTTGGTGAGTGGGGCAGATCTCCTGTGTGGCTAGGTGCAAAGCCTAGTTATACAAATTTGCTGTGGGCTCACTTGTGGACAGGAGGGGTCCTTGGGATGAGCTGTATGTGTTTCTTGGCTGTGTTCAATTGCTTCAGGTGCTCTAGTGTGGGGGGCAGGCCCCTGTCCTAACAAAATAGAAGAAGTATCCCAAAATGGCACCTGCCAGCATCAGTGTCAGCACAACTGAATTGGGCCACAAAATGGGCTGCCACCAGTGTCTCAGTCCCTGGAGTGGGAGTCCCAGCTGCCTCCTAGCTACCCAGGATGCACTTCAAGCTTATTAAATGAGTCTCTTTTACCAACAAACTATGCACTATTCTATATGGACCTTTTGTGCTGGTTTTAGGTCAAGTGAGTCTGTGTATGGATCCATTAAGAGCAGGTTTTCCTTTCCCTGAAGTTCTATAGTTTTCCTGGATGTATTCTCTGTTGGCTTTCATAACTAGGTTTTTTGTGGGTGTCATCTCTCTTGTCCTGTATCTAAGGGCTGAGGTATCTAATGTAGAACTTCAATCCCCTGCTCCTCCAGCAAAAGCTCCATGCCTTTGAGATCACTCTTGATCATGAAGTACTGCAATTAGAGTGTTTTTTTTCCTCAGCAGGACTGATCTCTCTTTGTGTTGCCCCTTGTTGTAGAGGTTCTTTTCACCCACTTTCCAGATGTCTCTCAGAGGAAATTATTCCACAAGCAGTTGTAGGTTTGTTGTCTCCATGAGAGGAGGTGAGCTCAGGTTCCTCCTACACCACCATCTTCCAAACTTCCGTGTGTACATTTAATTTATTGATTTGAGACCTTTTTTAAAAAATAAATTTAGAACTACAACTTTTCCTCTAAGCACAGCTTTAGGTGTTTTACACAAATTTTGATATATTAAGATCTGTAAAAATTCATCTTAAAGAATTTTCTACTTTCTCTTTGAGTTATTCTTTCATCTTTTAATTATTTAGGAGTCTGGTATTTTATTTCTCATGTTTGTTTCCTTCCAAAATTTCCTTGCTATTGATTTCTATCTTTATTACATTGTCATCAAATAACATATTGTGCATGAAGTCAATTGTTGTAAATTTATCAAGACTTGGGAAACGTTCCATGTGCACTCAAGAAGAAAGTGCACTCTTCTATGGTTGGGTGATATGTCCTATATCTAATCGGCTTGTATAGTCATTCCAGTGTTCTAGTTTTTTATTGATCTTCTACTTTGTTATTTTATCCATAACTAAAAATGGAGATGTTGAATTCTCCAAGTATTACTTCTGAATTGTCTATTTTTGCCTTCAATTTTGTCACTTTTTCCTGCTTCATTCATTTTAAGGCTATATTGTTAGATTCTTATATGTTTACAATGGCTATGTCTTCTCAGTGAATTGATACTTTATAACATAAAGCTCCTCATTGTCTCAAATACAGATTTCTCTGCAAGTTTATTTTGTATGATATTGTTGTAGTCTGTCCAGCTTCTTCTTGGTTACTGTTCTTATGATATATTATTATCCATCATTTTAGTTTTAAACTATTGGTGTGTTTGAATTGAAAGTGTGCCTGTTGTACATAGCATAGAGTAGTATACTTTTTAATTCATCTACCAATTTCTGCTTTTTTTGGAATGTTTAATCTATGTAGATTTAATATAATTTGATAGAGATTTACATCTCCAATTTTACTATTTGTTTTCTATTTAACATGTTTTATGTTCCTATTCCTTCATTGCTGCATTATTGTGTGTTATTTTGGGGAATACCATTTTAATTTTCTTTTCATTACTTTTCTATTTCTTTAGTTATTTTTAGTGGATTCCTGGTGATTGTTATTAACATTTTAACTTATAAAAAACTATTTCAGAGTGTTATCAACTTAATTTCAATAGTATACACAATGTGCTCCTATTCGGCTCCATTCCCTATCTCTTCATTTGTAATGTAGCTATATATATCACATTTTTTACATTTTATGTACATCAGCACAGATTTAAAACTGACGCTTTTCTTTTAAATCAGATAGGAGAAAAAATTGTCATATAAATCAGATGGGAGAAAAAGAGTTACAAATAAAATACACATTTATGCAAGTTTTTATAATTATATCTTTAGTTAACTTTACTGTTGCTCCTCATTTCTTCATATGGATTCAAGCTACTGTCTAGTGTCTTTACATTTCAGCCTGAAAGACAATCTTCCATATTTCTTGTAGGACAGTTCTGTGCTTGTCAAATTTTCTCAGTTTTTGTTTATCTGGTAACATTTTAATTTCCCCTTTAGTTTTGAAGGATAGTTATACAGGATAAATAATTATTGGTTGACAGTCTTTGTTTTTCAGCACTTTGCAAACATTGTCCTACTGCCTTTTCATGTTATAATTTCAGAGAAGAAATTAACAATTTTTTTGAGGATACCTTGTATGTGATGCTTTTCTCTTACTGCTTTCAAGATTCTCTCCTGGTTTGGCTTTTATAGCATGTTTATGATATATCTAGGTGTGGCTCTCTTTGAGTTTACTATCCTTCAAGTTTATTGAACTTTTTAGATGTGTAGATTAATGTTTTCCTCAAATTAGGGAAGTTTGGGGTCATTATTTCTTTATAAATTCTTTCTGCTTCTTCCTTTTTCTGAAACTCTCATATACATGATGGTAAGTTTGATTGTTTCTTCAGGTTTCTGAGATTCTCTTCCTTTCTCTTCATTCCATTTTCTTTCTTTTCCAAAGAGCGGATAATCACAATTGACCCATATTCAAACCATTAATTCTTTCTTATGCTTGCTCAAACAAACCTGTTGACACCACCTAGTGATTTTTTTTTCACTTTGGCTCTTGTATTTTCAACTCTAAAATCTGTGTTTTTAAATAGTTTCTCCCTTTATTAATATTCTTTATTTGCTGAGAATTCATTCTTATACTTTCTTTTAGACTTTAGACATAGTTTCCTTTAGTTCTTTGAAACTATTTTAAATGGATGATTTCAAGCCTTTGTCTAGTAAGTTCATGCTTGGGATTTTTCAAGAACAGTTTCTACTGATGGTTTCTTTACTTGTGTATGTATCATACCATCTTCTTTCTTTGCATACCTTGTATTTTTTTTTAATTTGACACTTCAAACAATATAATGTGAACATTTTGTAATCACATTCCCCCTCTCCAAGTTTTTGTTGTTGTTGTTGTTGTTTTCAGTAACTTCTCTGAACTTATTCTATTGTCTGTATATTTTGTCAAGTGTGGCTGCTAAAGTTTCTGTTCAATTAGCTTGGTGGTCAGATAATGGTAATGCTTGTTGAGAAATTTCCTTAAATGCCTAGAAATCATAAATCTCCCAGTCTCTGCCAAAGAGCTCTGTGAGTGTATGTGTGGGTTTTGGTACATTTTCTTTACTTCCTAATTATGCATAACCTCAAAGTTAGATAGTGGCAAGAAGTTAGATTTTCTAAGTTTTCTCTAATTATGAACACTGGGTATATGCACAAGCCTATATGTGCACATGACCTTCTAGATTCCCAAGAATATATTTAACTTGATCTTTTCAAAGACTCTTGTGTACATCTCATTCACCAAATTTTCCTTTTGAGATTTTTACTAAGGCTATTTGCCCTAACTGTTATCAACCAGCTCAGGGGCCACAATGTTAACTAGTTACTGGTGAATATTTCTGGAAATGTCTATAGGGAAATGAATGTCACAATGGATGGATTTCATGTTAGTTAAAAAAAAAGGTAAACTTCGCCAATGACAATTTCCAGGAAACCACCAGAGAGATAAAATAGTGACAATTCTGTGCAAATGGAGATTTGAAGGAACTCCAATACTGTTCTATCCTACCAGTGACTGTCAGCTTGCTGCTTTTCACCATGATTGTAATCTGTTGGTTTTGAATGCTACATCAGAATTGGGAAGGTGAAATGGGAATACTGAAAGCTAAAATGGCACAAAACTCACTCTTCTTACCACAATTTAGCTGTTATTATTATTTTAATTTAGCTTGGCTCACAGACCTGTGTTATGTGTCCAAGTCCCTAACTGCCTATGATCTAAGGTGAGGTGGAGATGCAAGACAAAGGTTAGGTGGTTTCCGCCTTCCTCTGGGACTAGACAACATTTGACTAGCAAATAAATGCCTGCTCATCTGTATCAACAGCTGTGAGTTGTCAGTTACATGTCATCCTCCCTTCCCAGAAAAGACTTGATGTGGATGATAACATTAAACACATATGCTAGAAACTATTATCTATGTTAACTAACTTAATCCACAAAACAACAAAGCAAAGTAGGTACAATGATTACCCTAATTTTTAACTGAGGTCCAGTAATTTACAGTAATCATAAAGATGTCTATTATGTTGGAAAGGTGATGTGGCTAGGTCTAAGCCTGGGCATCCAGACTTATGCTAAGTCCCATGACTTCAGAAAAGCTAGGAAAAATTGATTTGTGGTTGTTCTTATAGATTGTTTTATTTTAATGTTTGCATGAAGAAATGGAATTTAATGAAGCATTGATCCAAACCCTTTCCACTATGATAGAGACAGTAAAAAAAAAAATAGCCTATGTTGAGGTTTTCCTGGACAAATGCTAGCCAATGACTTGTGCAAGGCTCCTCTTTGTCTTCAAAGTACACACATAACAAGATAACTGGAAGATGGGTAGATATGCCCCAAAGTTTCTAAGGTGGAAGTTTTTAGGAGGTCAGCCTTAATGGAGAGGCTTAAAGTAAGGGGATTTTGTTGAGGAAGAAATCATGAAGGTTGAGCTGGCTCTTGTGAAGGATGACTAAAAGATGTTTAGGCAGGAAATTACCAGCATGAATACATATGGAAGCAGCAAATAAACAGGGACTAAATACAAACAATTCAGTTTAACTAGAATATAAAGCCTATTAAGGGGAACATATGGAAATAAGAGGTGTGGGAGTTAGATCATGGAAGGCTTTAAATGCCAGGGCAAATATTGTGAATTCCATTCAGTAGGCAATGGAGAACCTATCAAATAAAATCGAAGTAAAAATTGAGGCCCTGGAGGAAGAACAACCGTTATTTCACTCACACTTACACAGGAACTCGGGCAATTTAAAGCTGAACTGTGACTCCAGATTGAAGGCTATGCAGAGTATTTCAGTCCTCTTGACCACCACCATCAGTCTGAAAATAGAACTGAGGTAAAGAACTGTTAGGTAGATGGTAAATGACTGAAATTAGAATTTATTTTCTGACTTTCAGGGCATTTTGTTCATTTAACAAAAATTTTTTAGCATGATTTTAGGTACAGTAGACACAGCCAATAATAAACATGGTTTTAGGGGAAATAGTCATCCCCAAACTTAATCTACTTCTTATGTTATTGGCTCAGTATTTAAATTCTTGGATATAACACCTTTATACTGCCCAAGTCTGTGCTGCCCTTATTTCTTGCCCAAATCCTTTCATAGTCTCTTTTTTCCCTCTGCCTCTCTTTTTTTTTGTTGAGATATATTTGATATTTAACATTCTATTAGTTTTAGGTGTATAATGTAATGATTTATGTATATACTGTGAGTTGATTAGCACAATATTAACATCCATCATCATGCATAGTTATAATTTTTTTCTTCTGATGAAAATTTGTTAAATTAACTCTCTTAGAAATTCTCAGATATACAATACAGTATTGTTAACTATAGTCACCATGCCATACATTTCATTCCCAGGGCTTATTTATCCTAAAACTGGACGTTTGTATCTTTTGACCACCTTCACTCAATTTGCTCCCCTCCATGCCCTGGTACCCAGTAAGCTGTTCTTTATAATTATGAGTTTGTTTTTATCTTTCTGGTTCCACGTGTAAGTAATATCATACATTATTTGTCTTTCTGTCTGACATTTCATTAACATTGTGCCCTCCAGATCCATCCATGTTGACGCAAATGGCAGGATTTTCTTATATTTTATGGCTGAATAATAGTCCATCATGTATATATATCACGTTTTCTTCATCCATTTATCCATTTATAGACACTTATGTTGGTTTCAAGTCTTACCTATTGTAAATTATGCTGTACTGAACACGAGAGTGCAGATATCTTTTGAGATACAAATTTGTTTCCTTCAGATAAATACCTAGCAGTGGAATTGCTGAATCATTTGCTACTTTTAATTTTTTGAGGGACCTCCATACTGTTTTCCATAATAACTGAATCAATATACATTCCCTCCAATAGTGTCAAGGATTCCTTTTTCTCCATGTCCTCACCAACACTAGTTATTTCCTGTCTTTTTGATAGTAGCCATTCTGACAAATTTGAGGTGATATCTCACTGCGGTTTTGATTTGCATTTTCCTGATCATTAGTGATGTTGAGCACATTTTAATTTATCTGTTACCTATTTGTATATCTCCTTAAAAAAAAAGTCTATTCAGATCCTTTACCCGTTTTTTTTTTTTTTGAGGAAGATTAGCCCTGAGCTAACATCTGCTGCCAATCTTCCTCTTTTTGCTGAGGAAGACTGGCCCTGAGCTAACATCCGTGTCCATCTTCCTCTATTTTATATGTGGGACGCCTACCACAGCATGGCTTGCCAAGCGGTGCCATGTCCACACCCCAGATCCAAACCAGCGAACCCTGGCGCTGAAGCTGAACATGTGAAATTAACTGCTGCACCACCGGGTTGGCCCCCTTTACCCATTTTTTAATCAGAATTTGTGTTTTTTTTTCCTGCTAAGTTGTATAAGCTCCTTATGTATTTTGGATATTAACCCCTTATTATATTTATGACTTGCAAATATTTTCTCCCACTCTGTAGGTTGATTCTTCACTATGTTGATTATTTCGTATGTTATGCAGAAGCTTTTTCATTTAATACAATGCTACTTGTCTGTTTTTATTTTTGTTACCTGTGCTTTTTGGAAAATATCCAAAATACTATTGCCCAGGCCAATGCCATGAAGGTTTTTCCCTAAGTTTTCTTCAAGTAATTTTACAATTTCTGTAAAATTACAATTTCGTGTAAGTCTTTAATCCATTTTGAGTAGATTTTTGTATATGGTGTGAGAAAAGAATGCAATTTCACTCTTCTGCGTGGGGACATCCAGTTGTCCCATCATCATTTGTTGAACTGTCTTGTCTCCATTGTGTGTTCTCAGCACCTTTGTCAAGGATCAATTGACCATAAGATGTGGATTTATTTTGGTCTGTCTGTTTGATTGTTTATACATCTGTTGTCTGTTTCTATGCACGTACCATACTATTTTGATTACTATAACTTTGTAGTACATTTTGCAATCATGAAACACAATTCCTCAACCTTTGTTCTTCTTGCTCAAAATTGCTTTGGCTGCTTGGGGTCTTTTGTGGTTTCATAGAAATTTTATGATAGCTAATCCTATTTCTGAGAAAAAATGCCATTGGAATTTTTATAGGAATTGCGTTGAATCTGTAGATCATTTTGAGTATTATAGATATTATAAAAATATTAATTCTTCAAATCTTTGAACATAGAATGTTTTTCCACTTATTTGTGTCTTCTTTAATGCCTTTAATCAATGTTTTGTGGTATTAGATGTACAGACATTTCACCTCCTTGCTTAAATTTATTCCTAAATATTTTCGATGTTACTGTAAATGGCATTATTTTCTTAAATTTTTTGGATAGTTCATTGTTAGTATATAGAAATGCTACTACTGTGTTATCTATGTTGATTTTCTTTCCTGCAGCCTCACTGAAATTTTCATTAATTGTAATAGATTTTGGGTGGAGTCTTTAGGCTTTGCTATACATAAGTTCATGTCATCTGTAAACAGTTCGATTTATCTCCTTTTATTCTGATTTGAATGCTTTTTTATTTCTTTATCTTTCCAAATTGCTCTGGTTAGGAATTCTAGTACTATGTAGAATGAAGTGGCAAAAGTAGGCATCCTTATCTTGTTCCTGATCTTAGAGAAAATGCTTTAGTGTTTCATCATTGAGTATTATGTTAGCTGTGTCTTGGCACATTTGGCCTTTATTATGTTGAAGTGCATTCCTTCTATACCTGATTTGTTGACAGTTATCATGAAAAGATGTTGAATTTTGTCAAGAAATTTTCCTGCATCTCTTGATATGATCATACTATTTTTCTCCACCATTCTGTTAATGTGGTGCAGAACATTTATTGATTTGTGTGTTTTGAATGATCTCTGGGATAAATCTTACTTGACAATGGCTTATGATCCTTTTGGTGTGCTGTTGAATTCAATAAATCCGCATCTTATGATCAATTGGTCTTCAATAAATGGTGGTGGAAAACTGGATATCCACATGCAGAAGAATGAAATCGCTCCCTTATATCACGTCATATATATTTGTAGTATTTTGTTGAGGATTTATGCATCAATGTTACAAGAATATTGGTCTGAAATTTTCTTTTTTTGTAGTGCTCATGTCTGACATGCATCAAGGTAATTCTGGTATTGTAAAATAAGTTTAAGGGTGTTTCCTCCCCTTTAATTTTTTGACAGAGTTTGAGAAGATTGATATTAATTCTTCTCTAAATGTCCGTATGAATTCACCTGTGATGCAGTCTGATTCCTGGCTTTTATTTGTTGGGGGGTTTTTGATTATTTATTCAGTTTTCTTATTTGTTGTTAGTCTTTTCAGATTTTCTATTTCTTTGTGATTCAATCTTGATACATTGTACGTTTCTAAGAATTTGTCCATTTCTTCTAGGTTATCCAATTTGTTGACATATGGCTACTCATAGTAATTTCATGATCCTTGGTTTTTTTGTGATATCTGTTGTAATATCTACTCTTTCAAGTACAATTTTACTTATTTGAGTCCTCTCTCCTATTTGCTTAATTATTCCAACTAAAAGTTTGTCAATTTTATCTTTTCCAAAAATCAGCTCTCAGTTTTGGTGATCCATTCTATTTTTTTCTAGTCTCCATTTCATTTATCTCTTCTCTGATCTTTATGTTTTCCTTCCTTCTAGGAACTTTGGCATTATTTGTTCTTTCTCTAGTGCCTCAAGGTATAAAATTAGGTTGTTTATATTTGATCTTTCGTTTTTTTAAATATAGGCATTTATTGCTACAAATTTCCTTGTTAGAGCTACTTCTGCTGCATCCCATAGGTTATGGTATGTTGTGTCAGGTTTTATTTCTTTCAAGATATTTTGTCTTCATTTCTCTTTTGACTTCTTCTTTGTTCCATTGTCTGTTAAGGATTGCATTGTTTAATTTCCACTTATTTGTGAATTTTCCAGTTTTTCTCCTCTTACTGATTTCTAGTTTCATAATTTAGTGGTTGGAAAATATATTTGATATAATTTCAATTTTCTTAAATTTATTAACACTTATTTTGTGGCCTGACATATGATCTATCATGCATAATGTTCTGCATGTGCTTAAAAACAATGTGAATTCTTTTGCTGTTGGGTGGAAAGTTTTCTATTTGTCTGTTAGATTCATTTGGTCTATAGTGTTGTTCAAATCCATGTTGATATACTGTCTGGATCATCTACTCATTTTTGAAACTGGGATATTGAATTCCCTTACTATTATAGTATTTCTTTTTATTTCTCCCTTCATATCTCTTAATATTTTATTTATATATTTAAGTGCTCTGATGTTAAATGCATTTATATTTACAATTGTTATATCCTTGTGATGAATTGACATCTTTATAATTACATAGAGACCCTTTTGTCTCTTGTTACTATTTTTGACTTAAAGTCTATTTTGTCTGACATAAATAAAACCACATTGCTCTCTTTTGGTTACTATTTCCATACAATGTCTTTTTCCGTTCTTTCACTTTCAGTTCAAGTGTGTCATGATTTCTAAAGTGAGTCTCTCAGAGGTAGCATTTGGTTCAGTCTTGTTTTTTTATCCACTCAGTCACTCCATATCTGTTTATTGGGGAATTTAGTCTATTTCTATTTAAAATAATTATTGGTATGTAAAAAGTTACTATTGCCACTGTTTGTTTTTTTTTCTGTTTTGTGGTTATATTCTTTCTTTTTCCCTCTCTGGCTTTCTTTCTTTGTGGTTTGATGATCTTTTTAGTGGCATCTATTGATTTCTTTCTGTCTTTGTATCTGCTCTAAGTTTTTGCTTTCTTGTTACCATGATGCTTACTCTGAACTTCTTATAGTTATGTGTGCTTTTTGCTGATAAAAACTTAACTTCAATTACAGACATAATTCTTACACTTTTACTCCCCCCTACTTTATATTACTGATTACACAATTTATATATTTTTATCTTTTCCACCCATTAACAAATTGTGGTGTTTATAGTTATTTTTAATACTTTCATTTTTTAACTTTTATACTAGAATTAAAAGTGATGTATGCATCCCCATTACAGTATTAGAATATCCTGAATTTTACTATCATCTACTTTTATGGTGAGTTTTATATCTACATATGTTTTGATGCTTTTAGCATACATTTGTGTCAACTTTAAGAAGTCCCTTTACCATTTTTCTAAGGCAGGTGTAGTGTTGATAAACTCCCTCAGCCTTTGTTTGCCTGGAAATGTATTTCTCTCTCTTTCCTTTCTGAACAACAGCCTTGTCAGGTATTATATTCTTGCTTGACAGTTTTTCTTTCTTTCAGCACTTTGAATATATCATCCCACTATTTTCTTGCTTGCAAAGATTCTGCTTAGAAATCAACTATTAGTCTTATGGGGATTTCCTTATATAAGATGAGCTGCTCTTCTTGTTCTGCTTTAACATTCTCTTTGTCTTTGACTTTTGAGAATTTGAGTATAACGTGTCTTGGTGAAAATCTCTTCATACTTAACCTATTTTGGATTTTGAGGGCTCTATGGATCTGAATGCTTATTTTTCCTCTCCAGGTTTTGAATTTTTCTGTCATTATTCCTTTAAATAAGCTTTCTGCCCATTTCCTTTTCTCTGCTTCTGTAACACAAATAAGTTTTTCTTTTTTTGTCCCACAAATCCCTTATGCTTTCTTCACTCTTTTTCCTTATTTTTTTCTGTTTCTTCCTCTGAGTGATTTAAAAACCTGCCTTTGAGTCCACTAATTCTTCCCTCTGCTTGATCAAGTCTGCTATTGAAGCTTTCTGTGGAATTACTTTGTTCACTCATTGTGTTGTTCAGCTCCAGAATTTTTGTTTGTTTCTTCTTTATGATTTCTTTCTTTTTGTTGGTCTTCTCATTTTGGCTATGTGTTGTTTTTGTGATTTTGTTTAGTTGTCTATCTGTGCCATTTGGTGGCTCACTGAACTTCTATAAAATAGTTATTTTGAATTCTTTCTCAGGCAATTTATATATCTCCATTTCCTTAGAGACTACTAGTAGTGCTTTATTTTGTTACTTTTGCTGTGTCATGTTTCTCTGATTATTTTTGATTTTTTGGCCTTGTGCCTGTCTGCACATTTAAAGATGTGGGCTTCACTTCCAGTCTTTACAGACTGGCTCTGGCATGGAAAGCCCTTCACCAGTGAGCTTGTCCAGAGATTCTGGGTAGGCTGTCTTGTTGGGTTCATAGGCCAGCTTTTTTCTCAACTCCTTAGATAGGTTGGCCTGGTACCCTGGTCAGTAGTTTAGTGGGCCTGGTGTCTGGGTCTGTGGGGACTGGTCTGGTGCCTGAATTCAGGGGAACAGGCCTAGAGCCTGGATCCATAGGTATCAGCCTCGATCTTGGATCCCCAGGGTCTGGCCTGGCACCAGTGCCCACTTAAGTGGACCTGGTGCCTGCATCCACAAGGGTGGGTCAGATGTCTTGGACTGTAGAGGCAGCCCTGGAGCCTAGGACCATCAGGTCTGGCTGGAACCTGGTCTACTGAAATTTGGGGCAGTGAGATCCAGCCTGAAGTCTGTGGGACAGCTCTTGAGTCTGGATCTAGCCTGAAACTGAGATAGGCATGAAATATGAATTATGGTGATTGCCTGGAGTCTGGGTACATGAGGGCTAGCCTGATGCCTAGGACAAGGAGTGCCAGCCTAGAGTCTGGAGCCATCATGGCTGGCCTGGAGCCTCAAATCATGGGAGCCAACCTGGTGCTGGTATTCACTGGGGCAGGCCTGGTTCTGGAGTCCATGGTGATATCAGGTGATCATTTCACTTTCCTTCCCCCACACAGAGAATATCTCCATGCTGCCCTGCCTAGGCATGGGGTAGTGGTGATGTGGGTAATGTAAAACTACCCTTCCTACTCTCTTCAAAGAATCTTTTCTTATTCCTGTGCTGTACCAATGTGATTAATCTCTCACTTTGTTTCTTTAGCTTTCCTGAATGTATTTTTATGCAATGGTAGTTGTTCATATGTATGTTTCTGTGAGGGAATGAGCACTGGAAACTTCTATGTTGCCATCTTGCAGATATCACTCCCCAAAACACAGTAATTTGATTGTACATTCTAAGTAGAATAGATCAAAAAATAAAAGACAGGAGATTTCTAGGAAGATGGTAGCGTAGGAAGATTCTGAACTCACTTCCTCCCACAGACACAACAAATTCACAACTACCTGTGGAACAATTACTTCTGAGAGAGAACTGCAAGCTGGATAAAAACAACCCCCACAACAAAGGGACAACACTGATAGAGGTGGAAGAGGCAGAAATACCTGTTTGCTGAAGAAGAAAACACACCCTAGCCATGACACTTCATGGTTGAGAGCAATCTTAAGGTATGGAGCTTTTCCTGAAGGAGGAGAGAATCTTAGTGGGATAGGTATGCCACAATAAGCAACCTTTGAATTCAGCACAATCGAGATGAATGCCATCATGCCTTGCTTTGCTGGCTATTAAAATCAATAGAAAAAACACCCAGAAAAGCCTGTTGAGCATAAGAGAAAGGAAAGCTTGCTCTTAAAGTGCCCATGCAGAAATTCACCCATATAGGAATCCAATACAAATTCACCAGAAAGAGGTGTGCATAGTCCTTTGGTAAAAAAGACTTACTTGATAGGCTCTAGATATGTCTCAGAAAGGCAGGAGGCATCTGGGCCCAACTCCTCAGGAACTGAGACAATAGCAGCAGCCATTATAGTGACCTGGTACAGGCATACTGACACAGGATTATGGCAGAATTGAATTTCTTCCTCTGGCCTGTTAGTGCAGGGTTTTGCCCCACCCACTAGAGCACCAATTTAATCCAGCTTAGCCAGGGAAGGCAGCCCATCCCAGGGACTGGCCTTGCTGACCAGCCCTGAAGGAACTTGTGGGCCCTTGTAAGTAGACTGTATTGGACCCCTGCAGCAGGGTGAATGGGTCCACCTCAGTGGGACAGAATGTGCACATGGGGCAGGACTGCATTGGTGGACTGTGTGGACCCGTGGGTGGTGGAGTTTGACAGCTGCAGCAGACTTATGCCATTGGCCATCTCAAACAGCCACACGAGGGATCTTCCTGAACTTCTAATGCCTGAAACAATTGTATGTTCCCATGCCTGGGGCCACCTTCACCCAGGTGTGCTCCTGAGAGGGCTGATAACAGCTTTGAAAGCCAGAGGCCTACAGCAGTTTTGAGCTGTTGAGCCTAGCAGTCAGCCACATTGGGTACGTGACTCATTTAACAGCAAAACAGCAGCAGGTGTGTGTTATTAGACCTTGTGCCAACTGTTCTGGGCTAGCCCAGCAAAATAAAGTGAATATAGCAGCTGCACACAGCTGAGTCTTATAACCAGCCAGCCAAGGGGCCAGCCTAGCCTACCCATGCTCTGGCAGAAAGAGCAACCCCTTCACAACAGAAGGGCAAATGTAGCCCACACAGGGGACATTCCTGGAACATTTGGAGCTTTTAAGGAGAGGGAAGCACATTGCTGGGCCTCAAAGGCATTGCTTACATAAGACCACATCTCCAAGATTGGGAGACATAGCTTATGTGTCTAATTCATAGATATAAACACAAATAAATAGAGAAAATGAGGGATAAAGGAATATCTTCTAAATAAGGGAACAGGACAAATCCTCAAGAAAAGAACTAAACAAAAGAGAGGCAAACAATCTACCTGATGAAGAGTACAAACTCATAGTCATAAGGATGCTCACTGATCTTGTGAGAAGAATAAATGAAGACACTTATAACTTACAAAAAGAGTTGAAAATATGAAAAGAAACAATGAGAACTGAAGAATACAATAATGGAAATGAAAAAATGACTAAAGGGAATCAACGGCAGAATAGATGACACAGAAGAACAGAATAGCAAGCTGGAAGAAAGAGTAGAGGAAATCACTCAAGCTGAACAGAAAAAAGAAAAGGAATTAAGAAGAATGAGGACAGTCTAAAGGACCTCTGGGACAGCATCAAACTACTAATATCTATATTATATTTGTCCCATAAGGAGAACAGAGAAACAAAGGAGCAGTGAATCTATGTGAAAAATCATCCTGAAAACTTTCTTAACCTAAAGAAGGAAACAGACATCCAGATACAGGAAACACAGAGGACACCAAACAAGATAAACCCAAACATGCCCACACCAAGACATATTATAATTAAAATGTCAAGAATTAAAGAGAAAGAGAGAATCATAAAAACCACAAGAGAAAGGTAACAAGTTACATACAGAGGAAACTGCATGAGGCTATCAGCTGACTTCTCAGCAGAAATCTTATAGGGCAGAAGGGAGTGGCATGATATATTCAAGGAGCTGAAAGGAAAAAGCCTACATCCAAGAATACTCTACAAGGTTATCATTCAGAATGGAAAGAGAGATAAAGAGTTTTTCAGACAAGCAAAACTTTAGGAATTTATCACCAATAAACTCACCTTACAAGAAATGTTAAAGGGGCTTATATAACTGGAAAAGAAAAGACCATAAATCACAATAAGAAAACTATCAAAGAGAAAATTGACTGGTAAAAGCAAATATACAGTAAATGTAGCAGATCAACCACCTATAAAGCTAATATGAAAATTAAAAGTCAAAAGTACCAAAATTGAGGTCAGCCCGGTGGCGCAGCAGTTAAGTGCACATATTCTGCTTCTCGGCCGCCCGGGGTTCGCAGGTTCAGATCCTAGGTGTGGACATGGCACCACTTGGCACACCATGCTGTGGTAGGCGTCCCACATATAAAGTAGAGGAAGATGAGCATGGATGTTGGCTCAGGGCCAGGCTTCCTCAGCAGAAAAGAGGAGGACTGGCAGTAGTTAGCTCAGGGCTAATCTTCCTCAAAACAACAAGAACAACAACAACAAAAAGTACCAAAATTATCTATTTTCATGATAAGAAGTTAGTGGATATACATGCACATGCACAAAAGAGGTTAAATATGATTTAAAAAATGTAAAACATGGGGTGAGGGGAGTAAATGTATAGGGCTTTTAGTAAGAGGTCAAACTTAAGAGATCATAAACTTAATATAGATTGCTATTTACATAAGTTCTTATATATGAGCCTCATGGTAATCACAAACTAGAAACCTATAATAAATACACAAAAACTT